>NW_020523931.1:0-99431 GCF_003368295.1 Carassius auratus | reverse complement strand
TTTTCATGTCTCCCTTCGTTACATCCAATGTGACCGAGCCCCGCGCTGAAGCGCTATTCAATCATACTAAAGCGCGCGGCTTGAATACACCCACACAGAAGAAAAAGCAGCGAGACTGTTCAAGTTTTTTATTTTACTGTTTGCTTCGCGATGAGAGGAATAAGACATTAATTCACCCCAAACAGATGCTAACCGATAGTTTACCTTGGAGGTGTGTGTGCGGAACAACCAATCAAACCTGACTATGTCAGTTGACCAATCAGAACACAGTATGCTACCGAAAGGTGGGGTTTAAGGAAACTGAATCTTTTGAACAGCTTCGCGCAAACCGTTTGGGGTCTCTGAGAATTGAGGTAATTTTAAAATGATATTTTGACAAAATGACAATGTTTTTTAACCTTGGATGGATTTAAACCTAATGTACAGGACTTATAAACAGTGATAGGAAGCTTAGAATTTTCATCTTACTGGCTCATTAAACATTATGATTTAATGTCCAACCCCTGAAAACTCTATGCAATCTAGTGTGCTCACTTTAACAACAACATTTTTCCAGGTGGACTTTTGTGCAAAAATTGGCACATTCTGACTTAAGTGGCATAACAGGGCACTCTTGCCATTTTCATGTGTTTACTATACATCAGGTGGTCTGTGATCTGTACTCTCTGAAGCTAAGGCTATACATACAGTTAACATCCCATTAGCAATATTTGTTTAAACTAAACAAATTAACCATAACTAAGCAAACCCGAAAAATGAAGCATCACGCTCTGACACTTACCATTGCTCACATCAATAATTGAACTCTACAGGAGACATTTTATCTACACTTGCCAGATCCATCCCACTGAGCTTAGCAACACAAGGCTACACATAAAGACGAAGCTCTACTCACTAGCTGTCAGCTCCCTACAGATCAGAACAGTCCCGTTATAGTGCGATAAACAGAGCGAGACCACAACTGTGCCACTTTGCAGAGAGCAAAACAATTAGTCTAACTTCAGTCCTGCAGGCCCAGATATGTCTAGTGCCATTTCCCAGATATGCAAGACTTGTAGAAGCTCTTTGCTTCCTTGGAGGCTGCAGCAGATCTTAGCATCCAGATGTGCCAGTGCAAATCCTTTCCATGTGCAAGTTGCACTGTTGATTAAACAGGGACTCAGAAGACCCTTCTGGATCATGCTTTTCTTTGTTTGCTTATGGAACTAATGGGAACTATAAATATTGCACAAACCTCATAGCCTGACCACACAGCTGTTCAAGCAAAGAAAATAAACTTTAATAAAATGTCTTAGGGTATTGAAAATTAAGAAGATGCATTGGTTTTGGAAATAATAAAGGTTCTTTATCTGCATCCATGAAGATCATTTAACATCCATTCCATTGTACAAAAGATTCTATATAGTTAAAAAAAGGTTAGAGTACTAAAACGTTCTTCACAATAAGAACAAAACTTCTTTAAGAACCTCTATTTCATAGTTAAAAAAAAAAAAAAAAAAAAAAAAAAGATGAGGATGAGTAAATGATGACACAATTGTAATTTTGGGTGAACTATCCTTTAAGAGAAGTTACATTCTATAATTTGGCTTTTTGAGACAAATACAATAGAGACAATACTTGTGGCAAAGGCGTAATGCTAGCGTGCCACTGAAAGCGCTTAAAATCCATAATTTTGATTAAGTTTCACTCACCACTTTCTTTAATGATAATCAGATGTAATATCAGTCAGCATAAAGGATTTTGACTGTTTCTAAGATGCATAACAATAGACCCCTCTGCCTGTCTGAAGACATCTGTGGGACAGCTATTAAAAGCTTGCTCAATACCTCCGATATATTGTAAGATTTAATGCTGTAATAAAAGGTTGAGTCAATGAACTGTATCTGGCAAGAACAGCAGAAACCTAACCCAGCCTTTCTGTATTCCTGGGGAAATGATCTGAAAGATATTCTGCAAGGTCACCAAGTTTACTAAACTGCTTACACACAACTAATACCAACATACAAATCAAATCAAATCAAATGGTACAGTATAAATGAAATGTTAGTAGTTGTAGTAATAGGAGTAGTATTAAAAATAAAACTGTTGCTAATACTCCAACAACTGACATCAGTCCCAGACAAGCAAAACTTGAATGAAATAAAAACTACACACAAGTAATACCTACAAATAAATAAATAAAATAAAAAATAAAATATATATATTTGTACAATAATATGTAAAAATAAAAAATAAAATAATAATAATAATGATAATAGTAATAAAATCGTTGCTGATACTCCAACAATTGATGTAAGCCTCAGCAATAAAATAAACCTTAGAGTGCAATAAAATTGCTTTTTTTACGGGAATGCAACAATGTGATGCATGTCAGTCTGTCAGGACAATGAACTTCCTGTGCTTTCTAAGATGCACTTTAAGTGCCCTACATAGAAACATGCACATACGGCGGTAGCTGAGTGACATGAGTGCATCTCTCTCTGTGAGCACAGCCCATCTGGAGGGTGCATAGCATGGCGGTTGGACAGGTTGCCAGGGAAACTCGGCATGGGGTGGGCTGGGGAAGATTGGCCCATTGTGATTGGCTGCCAAGCGTGGGTTATTTCTCAAGACTAAGAGAGACAAAAGGCATGTCCGAAGCACAGAACCAAACAACAAAGGTAGAAACAACAAAGCACTGCTCCAGGAAAGCCATGAACACTTTCCCTCACTTCTATTTGACTCGTCAGTATGTTTCTGTTTATTGATTTTACTAAGAACAGCCATTTTCTGTGCATCAAGTGCTCTTTTCTGAGCCACCATTTGCAAGAGAATTTACATGATAGATGGCCCTACTGTAAATTAAACAGTAAACACATATTACCTCAAATAACACGGAATGCCCATTGCCCGCAAACCATGAGGTCTTCTAGTAAGAATAAATTAGTTATTTTTCAACCTGGCAAAACATACATGATAGTATCTGGCAGTTTTAGATCATCAAATGGACTTCAAATGGAATTAGAAAAAAGAACATAAAGGACTTAAGTATTCTCTCCTATTCCTTCTGTCCATGTCCTGTCTTTCTTTCTGTCTCTGTCTTATGTGTTGACTCACTGATATGATGATAGACTTAAACACCATAAAGCACTGAGCCATCAAAAAACGGTTTTGATGCTTCATTACATTGATGATTGAGACAGACAGATGCCCATATGAACAATGTCATCAGACTGATGTAACGCTTCACATGACCCTGCACTTTTGGGTCAAAGGGCTGTGTGATTTCCCCACTGGCTCTAAACGTCATGTTTAATGACTCAATGTACATACCGTGGGTCTGTCAGTTTCAAAACAGAACCATGGGCCATCACACCTCTTATTAGCATACATCATCTGACCTATACACATGTAGGATTCCAGTGTGATCAGCATACACTGCTGTTCAAAAGTTCTTCAGATTCTTTAATTTTTTTGAAGGAAGTCTCTTAATCTCACCAAGGATACATTTATTTATATGTATATATATAAAAACAGTAATATTGTGAAATATCATTACAATTTAAAATAACTATTTTCTGTTTTAATATATTTGAAATAATAATTTATTATTACTGTGGTGGCTAAGTTGAATTTTTAGCAGCCACTACTCCAGTCTTCAGTGTCACAAGATCATTCAAAAATCATTCTAATATTCTAATTAAAAAAAGTTTCTTATTATTAACAGTCTTGAAAACAGTGCAGCTTAATATTTTTGTGGAAGGCACGATGTGTTTTTGTTTTTTTCTTGCTAAAAAAAAAAAAAGTAATAGAAAGTTCAAAATAACTTTTCAATTGTTTTAACCTTTGAAATCCTTAATGAAATTTTTTTTTTCTTTAAAAGATAACCATGCTATCTCCTAACTTTTGAACAATGGTGTATATCTGTAAATGCATGCATTCATCCTAGAAGTCGCTCTTTGTAATTTTCTATGCATGCAATATGATCAAACCAGTAAAAACAAAAAACCTGAATTCCTGTAAATATTTAAATAAGTAAATCGTGACTTCTGCTGACAAGTTAGCTTCTGAGGACTCTTTTGAACTGCAGCTAATTAGCTTTGGCTGTTTTCCCTCAATCTACGCTATTGTTTTCCTTTCAAACAGTTACAAAAGCGATGTCCCACTCACTGTGAACAGCACATTGTGGATGCAAGATGCTAATGGCGGCGACCAGCTAATCTGTCTGAAGAGGCACTGGAATATGGAATGGGATCATCATGGACCCGCATTTATATTCAGTTAACATGCCTCAATCTGCACTGCCTACATGTCATATCAGACCAAAACCCTCCTCAAAGCAGCAACATCTAAGTGAGAGCTTTCAAGAGGCTGCTTCTGGAAAGGGACAACGTCTGTGCACAGATTAGCTTTTGTTAAATGCAGTGACCATTTTCTAGCACAAACATTTTTTACTTTATTAAAATGAATGGATCTCAGAAAAGATGCTTAAAAATATATATATAAAAAAACAACTTGAATAACTCCAAACTATACTATAGACACACACTAATCACATTTTCCAATGCATTGGCCTTTTTTTGTTGTTGTTGTTTTGTATGTTGCAGATTGTGTTCCCTTGCGTTGGATCAATGGGTCAGCACCTGTTCGTTTTACTCACAAAGAGAATGGCAAATGTTTGAGGGGAGGGGGATTCCTCTACAAGCACCTGTTCTGCCTCACACATCCAGAATTTCCCTATGCAATTCTTATTATTCACGCCTGAAGCACACTTTATGAACATTACATATTTGATGTTGGATTGCTTCCAAAAACATATGCATGAAGGTACAAATTGAAAGAATGCATTGTTATATCCACGTTGATTTTTTTAAAACATAAGATTAAAAACAGACAATTGTGTTACCTGTAGGCCCTCAATTGCCAATCTCAGCATGCTTGGGGTTAACTTGGAAGCTTGCTTGAAAGTGAAGTTACTCCAGTCAATGATCAAGACAAATCCATTTACTTGTAGCTCGGGGTCTTCTATCATTGCCTCCAGGGAAAGTAAAATAGCTCGCAGAATATCCACAAAAGTGTACCTACAAATAAACACAAGCCTTTAGGAAGATTTGCAAACAAACTAAAAGCTAAATGTCTTTGCATGACTTGCATTTTTAAGTTTGCACACACACACACACACACACACACACACACACACACACACACACACTATATATATATATATATATATATATATATATATATATATATATATATATATATATATATATAGTACAGACCAAAAGTTTGGACACACCTTCTCATTCAAAGAGTTTTCTTTATTTTCATGACTATGAAAATTGTAGAGTCACACTGAAGGCATCAAGGGCTATTTGACCAAGAAGGAGAGTGATGACCTGGCCTCCACAGTAACCAGACCTGAACCCATTCGAGATGGTTTAGGGGTGAGCTGGACCGCAGACAGAAGACAAAAGGGCCAACAAGTGCTAAGCATCTCTCGGGGAACTCCTTCAAGACTGTTGGAAGACCATTTCAGGTGACTGCCTCTTGAAGCTCATCAAGAGAACGCCAAGAGTGTGCAAAGCAGTAATCAAAGCAAAAGGTGGCTACTTTGAAGAACCTACAATATGACATATTTTCAGTTGTTTCACACTTTTTTGTTATGTATATAATTCCATATATAATTCCACATGTGTTAATTCATAGTTTTGATACCTTCAGTGTGAATCTATGATTTTCATAGTCATGAAAATAAAGAAAACTCTTTGAATCAGAAAGTGTGTCCAAACTTTTGGTCTGTACTGTATATAGTATTTATATTGTATTTATTTATATTTATTTATATACTGTATATATTTAAACCTCTTCAGGGATTTACATTCCCCATAATGCTGCAATAAATGTAGCAAATAAGGCACGGCTTGACCGTAGTGCTCATCACACATTGTTCCTATGAGAGGATGCCAAGAGCCCTGTTATCCCTAGGCAATGGCGCAACTGGCATGAATTCAAAGGCTGTTTGATATGGACTCCAGCACTATCTATTCTCCAGTCTATAGAGGTGAGACTAAACACCAACAGTTAGCGGATTTCTCACAACATTAAAACAAATTACATTTGAAGAAAAGCATGAAAATATACAATTTAAATGTAATCTTAAATGATGCATAGTAATAGTAATGCAAAGTGCCCAAACAAATAAATGCATATATTTATGTATTGCCAATTACCCCCAAAAGTGTTTGGACACTTAAAATGTATGAATGTTTAGCATTATAGAATTAAATACAAAATACCTGCAAGAACAAAATTATAGTAGAGCTTTTAGTCCAATAAATTCAAAGATATTTAAAAAAAAAAAGTAGCTCATCCAAAAAATGTAATTTGCTGAAAATGTTTGATTCCCCGGGAACACGATAGGTAAAAAAATTATAGCCTGAATGCATTGTAAGTCGCTTTGGATAAAAGCATCTGCTAAATGCATAAATTTAATTTAATTTATAAATTTAAGATGAAACATTACTGAAAGCTATATATGGGTATACTTTTTTTTGTTGTTGTTCAGATCAGTTATTCAATAGATTAAGAAATGCATAAATACCTCTTATTTGCCAAATCAAAGTCAGCATGTTTTACATGACGGTAGCCATTTTGACATGTGACAAGAGACCAGAGACCCTTAAAATGTATGTCAAGGTCATATTTTTTTTATTAATGAGATTACACATTTTGAGAGATTTATCAGTTAATTAAAAAAATGAGATTCCACAGTCACTTGGTGCATCCATGTTGAATTTATGTTGTCATACTGTAAATAAAAACACAATGATATAAAGGACCATCATATAAAATATTGGGCCAGGTCAAAGGTCATCAGGGGTCAGGCTTGGATGATCACACCATCAAATGTCTCTTAAAGATCTCTCAACTGATGGTCACCATCCTTTGGAAGGTAAGATCAAATTTTCTGTAGAAGGTTGTATAAATGTTTAATAAAATCTCTGTATGTCTATAAATAAAATGTCTATATGACCTATACAGAAATAGTAACATCCAATATGTGTAACATGGACGCTGTAATGTTAAGATTAAATACAAGGTAACACTTTACATCTCATAATGGCTCAACATCATGCTCTAGTGAATGACAGAAGACTTGTGCTGAAAAGACGGCTCTGACAGTGCGCTTCATTACCCACAATTAGCCAAAATCCAATAGCACCCTACCTGCTCTGATCCCAGTTCGCCGCGAACAGAACCAGAATCTTCCTCCCATATCTATCCAAATTGGACAGAACCCCAGGAAATCCATCCTTCAGAGCCTGCTTGATCCCCGGATCGGTGGCCTTGAGGTTCTTGAACATATCAAGGTTCTGTTGCCGGTACTCAAAGTACTGGGCCAGGAGGCGGAAGGCCTCGAAATGGTTAAATTTCCGAGCTCTAAGAAAGCGCAGGATAAAAGCATCATCTGTCCTGAGAAAGCCAATGTCTGGACGGGTAATGATCATGTCCCTCACCTCCTGTATGTCCTGATGTAATGTGTCGGGGTTCTCCTTTAACTCCACCTTGGCTTTCTCCAGGGTTTCTGGAGAGAGGCCTGCCTGTAAATGAGTCATTGTCCTTACACTGGACCAAGACTGACTCTATATACTATCAATATATATTTCCTAACTGATGATGAAAATATCAATCATAAAGAGCCCTATCACTGCAGCGCTTGCAAATAAAAACCTGACTTCAGAGATGGTCCTGAGTGTAAGCTACGACACTGTTAGTTCACCTCATATACTCCTTCTGATTTCACCTGTATTGTGGGTTTATTAATGCTTGTTCTGCAACGTAAATTCACATTCATCTGGTCGTGGTAATCGAGTGTATATGTGTATGCATGTATGGCTTAAGCAAGCTGAAATCGTCTTAGTTTGCGTATGATCAAATCTGAGGCATTCAATCGACTACAAATCCCACCCCGAAAGCATCTAAGAACGAGCATCACGGTTAAAAGCGCTGCTCTATCCTACCATCATCAAGCGGCCAGGCAATGCGGCACCCTGCAGCATCTCTTGTCATGAGTCTCCATTTAACGCGCATTTGAAATGTTGCCGTGAATCGGAGTCCGAGCATCATCACGTCTCTCTCAGCGCTCCGTTTCCATATGTCCTTCGGAGGAGACGATATGGTGTCGGTCCTGGTCCGTATGTTCCGGTGATGTGGTGGATAGTTTACGTCAGTGCTGCTGCTGCTGTCGCTTCGCTTTGTTGCTGATGAGAGTGACTTCAAGCATCGCTCCGGTAATACAGTCTGTCCGTCATCACATGGCGGAGGAGGGGAGAGAGTTCTCTCTGTATCCCCCCGAGACTCTCTAAATAAAGCTTTGGCCAGGTTTTGCCATTTGCCAGAATTATTCAAATTTTCACACATTTTATTTAATTTTTTATTATTTTTTCTGTAAAAACATTGTCTGTACAAAATAAAACAGACTTTTACTAATACTACTACTAATAGTAATAAATAATAATAATAATAATTATTATTATTATTATTATTATTATTATTTTATTATTGTTAGTTGCAGCTGTCATTTAATATAATGAATATTTAGCCTACATTATTACATGTATTATCCTGTTTCATTTATCTAAAATATATTTTTTAAATATAGCGTCCCTAAACTATAATAATAATAATAATAATAATAATATAGTATTATACATTATATAAGTATAATAAGTATATATATATAAGTATAAGTATATATATATATATATATATATATATATATATATATATATATATATATATATATATAATACATTTCAGAATAATGCAGTCATAAAAATTGTAATTGCCTCTTATTATTATTATTTATTACTATAAATTAAAACGACTTTATTCAATTCAATTAAATTCAAGTTTATTTGTATAGCGCTTTTTACAATACGAATCATTACAAAGCAACTTTACAGAAAATTATGTTTCTACAATGTTTAGTAGTAGTTTATGGTGGTGACTATCAGTTTGTGCACGTTTGACAAGATCAAACTGTCAGGCAAGCTAAAAGTATGTTTCATGTGGTAATTAAATGTTTTATTTCAATGAAATGTAATCAACCTGACTACATTAGATTACATCAATAGAGAAAGTATATGGATCAGAGTGGATTGAAATAGCCCTTTAAGGTAACATTTGCACATATTAGCACTTATTATATTAGTACATATTGTCATTGCCATTCATATTTTCATTAAATTATTTTATTATATACATTTTGCAGTAACATTAATGTTTACAAATTTGTCAATAGACCTACTGCATTTTCTTACCTGAATGATTCTTATAATGTTTGTGGAGGAAGGGCCTTGAGCCTAAGGGTAATTGCTTGCGGAGCATGAAGGCTGGGCCTCCTACACAAGGTGGGGCTTTGTATTCAGATTAGATGCAGTAGGTGTTTGTTGTAATGCATTCTGCCATAAAATAAACAAATGCAGTCTCAAGCAGAATTGCACAAGTTAAACTAGCTACTGTATACAGCCAAAGCCGTGAAACAGATCATATTTACCATCTGGAGAAAAAGCAAAAACACACACACTCAGAAACAGAAGCCAAGCCTTTAGGCTGTCCGTGACCATCCACTAGTTCAAGCCAGCAAAGCACTCAGTCGGTCTAAAACGCATGAATACAAACATTTTAAAATGAAATGCACACACACAAATGTGGTCAAACAAAAGCTTGCACACACACTCAGGCAGGTACTAGTCAAAGCCCTCAAGCACCATCTGTGATGATGCAGTCTCTTTCTATTCTGAGTGAACTGATTCTGTCCATGTGGCTATGATTTCATAATGAAAACCTCAGTAGCAAGGCTGTTTTTTTTTTTTTTTTTTTTTTTTTTTTACGGATTCTGATTAGTTATCCTTAAAATATGAATGTAAGTCTTTTCGAGGCCTGCACCTCTGGACACCATTACTTTTCATTTAAGCTAATGCATAGTTCCTGATATCTTACCTTTACAACATTATATACAACAAGTCTACATCCCTTCTGATTTATTAATTTCTACTGAGACGGTTACAGTGACTATTTTAACTATTTTACCCCCATAATCTTATTTTTATGCTCTGAGACACAATTAAAAACATTAAAACATGCTAAACATTAAAATTTGGGAGACAAGTATACACATAAATAAATAAACAACAATAACAACTATAATAATATTAATAAACATTGATTACTATTATCATTGTTATTATCATCATTATTAAATATTTAATAATAATAATAATAATAATAATAATAATTAACATGTTTATTTTTTATTTTATAAATAATATTTTTTAAACTATTGAATTATGATGATGATGATGATGATGATGATGATGATGATGATGATGATGATGATGATGATAATTATTTTGTTAATATTAAATTTTTAAACTATTAAATTATTATCATCATTAATGTTGTTGTTGGTGTACTAGTCCAAATTGGTTTTGTGATTTTACTTTCTATTATAAGGCTGAAATGGGAGTCAATGGTGACTGATTAGACATTGTATGGAGATTACAAAAGTCATACAACGGGCAAGGAGCTGATGGGTGAGGACAGGCAGGCGGGACAGGATAATGTCACATGTTCAGGCAAAGGGAGGGGCATTGGGCCGGTCATAGCTGAGCCTGGAGGGGGAAGGGCCCCCTAGGGATGCTAGATGGAGGGATGATAATTACACTCTGGAAGATGTGGAGGAAATCAAATGAATGGACCTGCTTGCATTTGAAATGACTTTTGTCACAGAAGAGCAGCTGTCACTTAAAATGGGTCTGTGGCCATTTTGCCATTCTTCAGACTGGCTTGATGGTGTTCCTGAAGTAGATAAGGGGTTTTGTCACTATTTTAAAAAAGACAATACAATGTTTCAAATAGCTTGAAAGAATAAAGAATTAGGTTTTAGGATTATGCATTGTTTATCTCAAAGAACACAGAATGCAAATAATGCTCTAAAACTAACAGGTGATTAAGCAAAAAAAAAAAAAAAAAAAAAAAAAACCATCAAAGGGATCAAACCCCAACCATGTCAAACTGTGCTTTCAGCACCATTGTAACTGGACAGCAAGGTTTTGGTATCCTTCAATTAATATAATGGAGCTGGGTAAAATTTACAGTTAATGATGAATAAATATTAATAAATATAAATGTATTTTCATGAATGAGTAAAAATAAAAAAGAAAGAAAAAATTAGTATTTCACATGCTTAAAAGACTGATCTTGTATAAACCAATTTGTTTAAACTAATTTAATCCAGAGTATCATAAACAATGTTAATTCCAATTCTAGTTTTAATTACTTTAAATGTAAAATCATTTTCATTTCTATTTTAAAGTCATAAATCCCTGCTTCATACATAGCTGTGTCTATATATATATATATATATATATATATATATATATATATATATATATATATATATATATATATATATATATACAGAGACTTGGATCAAACCTGAAGATACTGCCACCCCTCCAGCCCTCTCCACTAATTTCACTTGTTCCCACACTCCTCGCACCACTGGGAGGGGTGGAGGTACGGGTCTCCTTATATCCAAAGAATGGAAATTTGATCTTCAGCCATCACCTACAGGTACTGGTTCATTTGAATCACATGCCATTACTGTAACCCACCCTGTTAAAATCCACTTTGTGGTCATTTATCGTCCCCCAGGTCAACTGGGAAACTTCTTGGAGGAGTTGGATGTGCTGCTATCAAACTTTCCTGAAGATGGTACTCCTCTGGTACTGCTTGGTGACTTCAACATCCACCTAGATAAACCCCAGGCTGCTGACGGAACCTACGCTCACTCTCTCCATCTCGCCTATCTGCTGTGGTTTCATCCTCTCTTCCACCATTCTCTCAGTTTTCTGCTCTGGACACGAACAGTGCTACGGACACTCTTTGCTCCACTTTAACATCTTGCTTGGACAACTTTTGCCCACTGTTGTCTAGACCAGCACGCACTGCCCCATCTGCCCCCTGGCTGTCTGAGGTTCTCCGTGAACATCGCTCTAAACTAAGGGCTGCAGAGAGGAAATGGCAGAAATCAAAAAACTCTACGGACCTCAGTGTGTATCAATCTCTCCTCTCTTCCTTCTCTGCAAATGTCTTCACAGCTAAAACATCCTACTACCACAACAAAATTAACAGCTGCAGTGATGCTCGGACACTATTCAAGACTTTCTCTTCTCTTCTTAATCCGCCGCCTCCGCCTCCTCCATCGACTCTTACAGCGGACGACTTTGCAGCTTTCTTCACAAATAAGACAAGATCCATCAGTGACCAATTCTCCACACCGCAGACCGAGGACAACGTCACAATGACGGATGCACACACTTTATCCTCCTTCTCCCCACTCTCAGAGATGGACGTCTCCAAAATTCTCCTGTCCAATCATCCTACTACTTGTCCACTTGATCCAATCCCCACTCACCTCCTTCAAGCGATCTCTTCTTCAGTCATACCTTCACTTACTCACATTATCAACTCCTCTCTTCACTCTGGAACATTTCCCTTAGCATTCAAGCAGGCTCGGGTAAGCCCACTGCTCAAGAAACCATCTCTAAATCCAGCGCTTCTTGAAAACTACAGACCGGTATCCCTTCTTCCATTCATTGCAAAGACACTTGAGCGAGCTGTGTTCAACCAGCTTTCTATGTTCCTTGGACAGAACAACCTCCTGGACAGCAACCAATCTGGCTTCAAAAGTGGCCACTCAACTGAGACTGCTCTGCTCTCGGTTACTGAAGCCCTGCGACTAGCAAGAGCAGCTTCAAAATCCTCGGTACTCATCTTGCTGGACCTGTCTGCTGCTTTTGACACTGTTAATCACCAGATTCTCTTGTCCACCCTCAGAAAGATGGGCATCTCTGGAACTGCTCTCCTGTGGGTTAAGTCCTACCTCTCTGACAGATCCTTCAGTGTGTCTTGGAGGGGTGATGTTTCAAAATCACACCACCTTGCTACTGGGGTTCCTCAAGGCTCAGTACTTGGACCACTTCTCTTCTCCATCTACATGACATCTTTAGGATCTGTCATTCAGAAGCATGGCTTTTCTTATCACTGCTATGCTGATGACACCCAACTCTACTTCTCATTCCAGCCAGATGACCCGACGGTAGCTGCTCGCATTTCAGCCTGTCTGAGTGACATTTCTAGCTGGATGAATGACCATCACCTTCAGCTTAACCTTACAAAGACTGAACTCCTGGTGATTCCAGCTAACCCATTGATTCATCACAACTTCTCTATACAGCTGGGCCCGTCCACCATAACTCCTTCGAGGACAGCCAGAAACCTAGGTGTTGTGATGGATCATCAATTAAGCTTCACTGACCACATTGCTACAACGACCCGGTCCTGCAGGTTTGCCTTATACAACATTAGGAAGATTAGACCCTTCCTGTCAGAGCAAGCAACCCAACTTCTTGTCCAAGCTCTTGTTCTCTCCAGACTGGACTATTGTAATGCTCTCCTGGCGGGCCTTCCTACATGTACTGTCAAGCCTCTGCAAATGATCCAGAATGCAGCAGCGAGGGTTGTCTTCAATGAGCCAAAAAAAGCTCATGTTACTCCTCTCCTCATCAGGTTACACTGGCTACCAGTAGCCGCTCGCATCAAATTCAAGGTACTGATGCTTGCCTACAAGACGACCACTGGCACGGCACCAACTTACCTAAACTCACTGGTTAAATCCTATGTGCCCTCCAGAAGTTTGCGCTCTGCAAGTGAACAACGCCTTGTGGTGCCATCCCAAAGAAATTCAAAATCACTCTCACGGACCTTTTCCTGGACTGTGCCCAGCTGGTGGAATGACCTCCCAATCCCAATTCGTACAGCTGAGTCTTTACTAATTTTCAAGAAACGTCTGAAGACTCATCTTTTTCGCCTGCACTTAACCTACTAACACCAGTACTTTTCATTTTCTTGTCTTTGTTCATTTAATTAAAAAAAAAAAAAAAAAATCCTGGCTATGCGTTCTATACTAGACTAACTGAGACTTGTCATGGCACTTGTATACTGTTGTTGTTCTCCTGTTGACCTGACTACTTCTATTGTTCTCATTTGTAAGTCGCTTTGGATAAAAGCGTCTGCTAAATGATTAAATGTAAATGTAAATGTAAATATATATATATATATATTTATATATATAATTTTTATTTTTTGTTTTTTTTTGCTGCTTTCAATTAATAAAATGGGTTAAAAAAAATCAGTTAAGAATGAATAAATATTACATATATTTTACAAGCAATATAATAAATAAATAAATCAGGATTTATTTGGAATCAGTGAAAATCTTAAATTTTACAGAATTATTGATCTAATGAAAGCATTCAAAATTAAAATGCATACAATCATCAAAAAGTTTCAAGAACTACTGGGAAATGGTATTTAAAAATTAAAGAGCACAGAATCATCCAGAAGGTTTCAACACAAATATTTTTAGTATGTAGTGAGTCAGACAAATTAAGCCATGCTATAAAGTTTCAAATATAAAATCTCTGTAATATAAACAAGAGAAAACCACAAACAAAAGAAAACCACTAATGCTACAAATGTTACATATCAAGGCAATGTCCAAGAGCTTATCATTCAGAAGATGTCCTCAGTCCGTCAAAGTCACAATGATTAAACTCTACAACACTTTACTCCCATACTACTTGGAATCCTCTTTTAAATAAGTTGATAAACATTTATTATGGGTTGACTTATATGAATTATGATTTAGCAGATGCGTAAACTCAGTGGGAGCAGCTCAACTATCCCTGAACTATTTTGCTATTGTTCATCCAGACTGAAATGACTTAAACTGCACTTGTTTTATTTGTTTCAGAGTTTGTGTATAATGATATTTCTAGGGGGCAATGCATAACAGTCCTGGCATAACCCGTAATAAATGACACTCCAGATGGTCATCTGCCTCTTTGCAGTGGCATGAGCTGTTCTTCCTAATGGTGACATCTGGGCAGACATACAGAGGCTTTGTATGGTGAGAAGAGTTCAATTATACACTTGTGATAAATAGACTGTAAAAACCTGGTTCGTATCCAAAACGCCTATTATATGTTGACAAATGATGTCATGTTTAATTATTGCATGCATTTGTGGAGCTCATTTCCCCAGCGTGGCTTTAGTCTTTGTGTGGCATTCAATATAAAATAATTATCTACTTATTATATGCTTGGATTTACTGGCTACATACAGTATTGATGCTTGACTCAATTCTGGTAATTTAAGTGTAACTCTGACGTGGAAAATGTTAAAATAAAAAGAAGCAATGTTACAGAAAAATACAATGTATTTTATACAATCTGTAATAATAATGAAATTAAATATTAATAAAATATAATGTTATAATAATAATAATAATAATAATAATAATAAATGTTATTGATAAATATAGAAAAAAATATAATAATCATCATCATCAACATCTTTATTGTACAATTTAAAATGTAATACCAAAAATTACAAATACAGTGCAGGGAGAGGGGGAAAAAGAGGCTTTTTTAAAGTTTCCACCTAAAACTTTTAACAAAATTGAAATCAAACTAATTTAACATACATACACGTGTAAGAAAAAATGGCAAGAAAATAAAGATTTTACTTTTGAAGCAGTTTTGAATTCAATTCTATTTTAATTAGTTAAAATGCATAAACATTCTCAACTAAATTTTTGCTCCATACTGTACAGTACATGGTAACAAACTGACTTGCTGTTTAATAACTTGCATGATTATCGTCTGCTTGACCAGATGATGGCAGTATTGTGCTACAACTGTGGATCAACATAATTGTGTGCAACAAATAGGTGCATGCTCTATACTTTGACTTTATATGAGCTCTGTGTGTCAGCTGATGTTCCTATAGACTGTAACAGATTATTAAACAATAAAACACTATAAAATCACAATGAACCTCTGCATACTTTAACAAGACAATGGCTTTAGTTTGAAGTCATAAACAAGGTATATACTGGAAGATTATTTGTGACTTGCTAACAAAATTGACTGCAGTCTCTGGAAGAGAAAACAATTTCAAGGGTGAGACAGTAATAAAAGAGGAGAGTGTAATGAGCTAAACTGCTACTTCATATCAGTGTAACCTTCAACTCTAGATCACCTCTGGAGAAAATGATGGCTCAACGCAGATCTGACCATGTGGAATAAGCCAACAGCATTGTGCTCTGGTATGATCAGAGAGGTCATGCTCTTGTCTGGTTGTGTGGACAGTTAAATTGATGATTTGAGACATCTGAGACTTCGACAAAGCAATTTATCTAGAAGTTTCCGTATTCTTTAAATGCCACAGAGCCATAGAAATGCAGAAATATCATATCATTTGGTTTTGCTCCATAACCAAGATTTTATATTGGATGTGGTGACCAACACAACATTAAAATTGTTTATCATGCAAAATCACAACAACATTGTTCAAGCAAACACTGAGATACAACATATTAATATTTTAAATACATTTAATATCTATTAAGTACTGTTTTATATTCGAAGTACATTCAAACTGCATGACTTATGCAGACTTTTCTCTTTTCAGCATTCCTTACAAGCCACATTCTGAGTCAGACAGATTCCTTTTTGCTCAGCTTTGCATTGTTGCACATTGTATTGTATTTTGTTGTCTAGGCAGCATCTCTGAAGGTCCAATGAAGACTTTAGTGTTTCATTATTTGCCAGAATTCCTTTCTGCAATCACAAGCATAAAATCAGGGTGAGTCTTCCATGGGCATCAGCTGACACTGATGTCACGCCCAAAGGGAAAGGCCATTTTCAGCAGAGATGCCAGCCTGTCATCATCTCTCAAAGACATGAGAACAAGCACCTTATGATTCAATAAAGTTTGAAACCCTACTGCTGCCTTTATATGGGTCAATAAAGACAAAATTCCACTCAGGCATGATACTAAAGGAAAGCAGCGGTTGGCTGTGCTCCCCTCCCTCTTCCACCCAGCCTCATTTTGGAAGGGAATTACACAATCATTAGGCTTTCCCCCAAAATTACTCATTTTGCCTGCTCAATGTCTTTCATATTAGCAGTGCCACACAGCCCAGAGCTAACAACTACTCACAGTAAATAAATAAAACCTTTGCAACACACTAGCAAACACCTAAAACTAAAAACTAAAAACTTTGTAACTTTTTTTACAATTTCATATTGATTTTATGTTATATTTATAACACTCTGTAAAAGTGAAATACACGTGTGTATATGTATATATAAACACACACACAAGATATAAATTCAGAACTCCAAGATAGAAAATCACAATTTTAAGACAAAAAGACAACTTTGCGAGAACAAAAGTCAGGATTTATTTCTCACTATTCAGACTTTTTTCTTAGAATCGAGAGAGAGAGAGAGAGAGAGAGAGAGAACAGAATTGTGAGCTGTAACTTCAGAACTGTCTTACATAAACAAGTTTATATCTCCCAATTCTTACTTGTTTCCTCTCAGAACTATGAGATACAATTGTGAGATAAAAAGTCACAATAACATTCTGTTGTGAAAACAGGCTTCTATAATAAATTTATATTATTAATGGCACAAACAATTATATACATTCATGTAGTGCCAAATGTCAAATTCTCACCAGTCAATGTCTAAACATAATTAAAACATAGCATGAAGATATAACACACAGGTGCCGGTCAATCCTGATCCAACAAGCAATGCATTCTTAAGTTCAAAAGCCATGAGACTGTGGCTATCATTGAACAGACCAGGTACTGTTCCTACTTAGCCTTTCTAAGCACAATAAAAAAGTTAGCAAGACAATGCATTCCACAAACAGAAGTTACAGTGCATTCACTGTTCCTCAGTATTCAAACAGAAAGTAGCTTTTCCCCCGGACTCATATTTGTGGTTTTAACAGCCATTTCAATGTGACTCTGAATGCAAACTTCTGCATTGTGCCTGACAAAAGAGCTCACTTCTAAAGAGGAGAGAGAGGAAGTGGCTCACGACATTAAATGCTGAGTGTGCACACACAGAAAGTCACATTTTCATGCCACAATTTACAGTTTGGACAAAATCAAAACCTTTGTCATCATTTACTTTATTTATTGAACTCAGTGGCAAAAGTACTGGTATAATTTGTGATTTGTGTGTTGCTAGAATGAAAAGCTAAATTTTTCCTCTGCAAAGAAAGGTTTAGCGTTAGATGATCTGATTTTAACAGCACCGTGAGATTAAACAGGACAGAGACTCAGCTAGTTCCCTTGAGCTCTTCCTCTTGTGAAAGTCTTGCTGTAGTCTTCATGTATTAACACAAGCCATCGGTCCTTGTGTTCTTTAACATATAGTATGAATGAAGCACCTTTTTACAGAATTTACTAGTGGGTGATAAAATCAACATAGTATAGAACCCAACTGTAATCTGCAATCAGAATTTCACATTATATGTTTAATGAAATGTTCTGTAAATGTAGGTTGCCAAGAGTCTTCACATTCCTATCTGCAATGATCCACTACTGCAGTTTGCACAAGCAAAACAGTCAGTAAGAAACTGTCAGGATCCTGCCCGGTTAAGCACCCACACCTGTTGCTGATCACTGAACCAATCAAGAGCATAATAAAAGCATTCACCTTTACCTCTGTGCCCCGAGTCCTACCTGACAGAAACATATTTTAAATACAGAAACTTCACATTATATTACAGTGTGGACTGCATGCATAATAGTTGGTTTGATAAGAAAGGAAGTGTAAAACTAAGTGCAAAGTGTTAGTGAAGGACTTCAATTTGTAGCATTTGTAAATCACTCATAGGAGAACTTTTGCTGGAAAGAAAATACTGAGATCATAACTTCAGATTTGACAAATATTCCAAACTTGAAACTCAGTATATTTTGGTACAAAAGAGGAGGTGTAAAATGTTACATGGGAGATTCTGGGAACACACTGGTCACTTGCAGGAATGCAGTGAATCACTTTCTTCCCATTGCTATGTTGATTTCACATTCGTGCTGTGTCCCAATTCAAGTATGATCTATATTCTACAATATCCATAGTTTTATTTATTTTATTAGTTTATTTGACAGGGACCGTGCACAGTTCAAGCCCTGTACCAGAGTTAGCTGTAAAGCTAATTAACATCTGTGGTCCCTGATAACATTATGCAAGACAAAAAACAACAAAACATTATAATTATGTAATTTATTTGAATTGCTTACCTTACACTCAAATGTAATTATAGGCTAAGTAATTGCAATGTATACATTTTTATCAGTTCATGCATTCGCTGGGAACCAAACCCTTGACAGTGGTGTTTAGTGCAGTGATAGACTGTTTGAGCAATTTCAGAACATAGCGTAAGTATGCAAACTGAGATGTAGTCAAAAACTTTTGAGCACATTGTATAAATGTAAACAGAGTGCTACAGATGACATATTTTCATAGGCTAAAACCTGTTATCATTTTAGCTCTTCTGGTTACATTGTGAGTTTTCTGAATGTTTTTTTTTTTTTTTTTTTTTTTTGCTGAAAGCCTGAAATAAGGTGTGCAGTTAACACAAGCTCAAGATATTTGTTTAACTATATGTTACAAAACACACCATTAGAAACCCATTTTTATTCTTCTTTTTTATGTCTTTATTTGCTTTTTGCAATAACAAGTGGCTAAATTGGACTACAGGGTTGTCAGGGACATTAACTTAATCATTTTGTTCATTAACAAACTCTTGCAAACTATTCTAACTCAAACTTTAAGGGAAAATGTTTTTATTTTAAATTTGTAATATATATATATATATATATATATATATATATATATTTTTTTTTTTTATAAAGATGTCTGTGGCAAAGTTAAATTATAGCCTACGGTTAGCTTTTTACTTCTGGTTATTGTTTTTAAGCTTCAGAATTTATGAACGTTGTGTAAATGTAAACAAACTGCGTTAGAATTATAATCTGTTGTTGGTCACAAGAGCTGGTTTTCTGCAAAAAGGCAAAAGTCAATGGAAAAATGGGAACCAGGGTGATGTGAACTTCCTGGTTGGTCTACTGTATAAAAATGTATCATCACTGCAGCGTCAGAACTAGCATGTAAATAAATACTGCTTTCTTAAAAATTCTGAAACTTAAATATCTAAATAAAATGAAGAAAACACATTTGACTTTGGACTAAGCTACATGAAAAAAAGGGTCAGGATCTTTGTAATAATTTCTGTACTGAATTAAATCAACTGGTATGTAATCCCTGCCTCAACTCATAAAATTAACCAGCATATTCCATGAATTCCAATTCCCTGGGGGCTGCCATGGTTACACAATCACCACAGTAATCCACAGCTTAAATAGTGCAGTAGGTCAAGAAGGCCCATCAAAGCAATAATGAGGCCCTGTAACCAGCGTCGGGCTGACCTATGCCGTCTCTAGCATTGACCTTCCCTGTTACAGCTCTTTAACATATAAATTAGACGCAGGACTGCCAGCCGAGCTGAATATATGTGACAGCAATAACTAGCTAATCGAACGGTGAGTAATCTGTTATGATTAGGCCCTTGGGTTTCATGTTTACAGCAAAGGACATTTCCCATTAAAAGGAGATTTGTAGAAAACAATGCATTCTGGAGCAATTCACAAAACCGCTATTTTTGCTAGATTATAAAGGAAAATAAGGGTCATACTACAAAATGTCTTGAAATAAAATAAAATAAAATAAAATGACCCAGAATTTGAGATAACCCCTGGCTATGCATCAGCCCCACAACTAATCTAATCTAATCTAATCTAATCTAATCTAATCTAATCTAATCTAATCTAATCTAATCTAATCTAATCTAATCTAATCTAAACTAAACTAAACTAAACTAAACTAAACTAAACTAAACTAAACTAAAACAAATAAGTGAACAGAACTGAACCCAGCATTTAAAATAATCTCCAGGCTGTCAAACGCATTAAAATGAATTGAAATAGTGGACATAACTGAACACAGCATTTCAGACAGCATTTCAAAACAAAACAAAACAAAACAAAATACTGGACTGAACTGAAGCTAGCATTTTAAACAGAGGCTGTCCGCTGTCACATTACCATAATATTTTTTAAATAAAATCAAACCAGCACAATGTCTTTCGTTCACCAGTCCAAGAAGGGAGCCAAAGCTCTCTGAGATTTATGTGGCTGCCAAACTCCGGCCCACCTCGGCACAGCCTTGTGTGGCCCATGCTTAAAGAAAGCCATCCCTCCTTCAGTGCCGCCAGTGTGGCAGGGCAAATATTGACCCATCCCTGTTACATATGAGTCTCTATTGGGAACTCTGAAGAACACAGTTGGCAGAGCACTGATGAATGCTGATTAAAGCACCTCAGCCAGTCGTTAAAACAACCAGCCAGAGTTACCACGGTGCCCCTTTATCTCTTTGTCAAATTTCTGGCTCCTCAATTCTTTTCACAAAGCATTGTTGGTCATCAAAGGCAGTGAAGCACTTGAATGCCAATGACCACATGAAGAGGGGGTCAAGACAAAAGAACTAGACAACATTTCATAAGACCCTCAGCGGAGGCAGAGAGCAGTGAGGGGTCTGAATGTGTATGGGGCCTCTGAATGGGGAACAGGGATGGAGATTAAGACTGGTTTTCATGCGTTTTTTTTTGTGTGTTTTTTTTAGGTTAACAGGTGACCATGCTTATAACTAGTGTGATATCTTAAAGAATGACAAGTTATATCAGGTAGAAATAACAAGCTTTCAACATCCCCGGAGGCTGGGGAAGTCGTGGCCTAATGGTTAGAGGGTTGGACTCCCAATCGAAGGGTTGTGGGTTCTAGTCTCGGGCCGGACGGAATTGTGGGTGGGGGTAGTGCATGAACAGCTCTCTCCACCTTCAATACCACGACTTAGGTGCCCTTGAGCAAGGCACCGAACCCCCAACTGCTCCCCGGGCGCCGCAGCATAAATGGCTGCCCACTGCTCCGGGTGTGTGCTCACAGTGTGTGTGTGTGTGTGTTCACTGCTCTGTGTGTGTGCATTTCGGATGGGTTAAATGCAGAGCACAAATTCTGAGTATGGGTCACCATACTTGGCTGAATGTCACTTCACTTTCACTTTCACTTTCATATTTAAAGCAAAACTTTTTTGTTGATGCTTCTAGGTTTAAAAGGACAGAAAAAGGCACCAAAACTTTTTCTTGTTCATATTTAGCTGCAGATTGCAAATTTAGTCACAGGTACAATTTTATACAAACAAAGGGTCTATAGAAAATTATGCATTTGAGCAACTACAGATTGAATCAAGTATAAAATGCATTACAATCATTTAAAATTATAATAATAAAGTTTTTAAAGTTCCTTAAAATCAGTATCAGTTTTCACAATTTCAGGTTTTATTGTAATACTATAAAAAAGTAATAAAACAAATTGTTTTATTGTAATAATGAGAATTTATAGGGTAAATGTTTATGCTTAAATGGATATGATGTCACAATGAATGTAATCTTACAATAATAATAATAATCTTAATGGTCTTAAATTGGCTTAAATTTCTTTATATAAATTATCGTTTCAAATAGCTTTTTTCTCTTTTTGGTTTTGGGGTGAAGTGAGACATGTATTATTATTATAAGTAGTAGTAGTAGTATTCTTTAAAAATCCATGTTTCTTTTTTCTTTTTTTACCAGAAAAGTTTCAAATCATCTTTTTAGACAGTTAAGTTAAGATCTAGTAACTTTCAGCTAACTCTTTCTATCTGCCTTCGCACACACCTGAATCGTTTTGCATAAACCCTCACATGTGAGGTTTAAGTTGTAGCTCACCATACAATTGTTAAAATACTTTTTAAAGACTGGCTGCTCGAACCTAAGAGCAAGTTCATGCAAACTGTGAGGCTGAATGTCATCAATATCAAAAGCCTCAGTCAAACTGTATTCCAGCTTCTACTTTGACCTTTGTTCCAGGTTTGCTTCTGTGAGATTTAAAAGGAACTGCCAAATATCCTTTGGAGGAAAAAAAGAGACAGAGTGATTATTAAAAGGGATGCAATAGAACAGCCACACTTTGAGTTGGCACCTTGATTAAAACACACCATGTAATTAGAACTGACACTACCATTAATCATTCAGAAACAGGAACTGCTCTAGCAAGAAACATAGTGGCTGTGAAGTAATGACCTTACACACACACACACACACACACACACACACACACACACACACACACACACACACACACACATAATGTTTGTTTTTTTTAATAAAAATGTTTGTTTTTTTTAATAAAAATAAAATTGGTGCAACAAATTGTGTGACCGTAAAACTGACCCTGAATGACGTCACTTTAGTTCCGAAATATTTTGACCAGTTGATCATTGTAGTTTTCCTGTACGGCTGTTGTATTTATAGCATAGGGTAGTTCACCGATGGGGACGTGAGCAATTACATAGGCCTCAGAAGAACAGATGAAATTGGTCAGCAGACACTCACACACCACTGCTGTCACTCACAAGGACATACCATTATGCAACTGTTAATTTACAGTCTTGTAATGAAATGGCCCCTTATGATCAGTACAGCGGGTTCTTTCTAAAATTAAAATGCCTTGATAAATCAGACAGAAATATACTCACCATCTCCATTTTTGGTCTTGACAGCTCAAGTGTTTCCTGCAGCCACTGGAACTGCCCAGCAGATTTGGACTGTTGTACAGGTTTGTTTTGAGACTCACCAGACGGAGGCCAAGTTTGATCACAAGAGAGTAAAATCCACCTTCACACCAACAAGTGATGTAGAAAGATCATTAGCTCATTAGCTCAAGTCCACCTGTGTGTGCACCACATTGTGGAAAAAATGCATATACACATTTATTTGACAGGCTTTGTATTCAAATTTATATAAGATTTTATATAAATTTAAATCTGCTGCATCATACTGTTGTTTGAAACAAAGTATTTTAGCAAGGCTAAAACCATACCAAGCAGCAGTATTAAATTATTTTTATCTCAAAATAAAAATAATTTAAATTAGCTACAGCTTCTGGATTCAACCACAGAGACCAGAGTTTGGTTAAGCATCGTAAATTGCAATAGTAGATGTCGGCAACTGATCCTAAAATGTATTTAATTAATGTATTATAATGAGATTAAAATAATAATAATAAATAAATAAAAACACATGTAAATACAGCACAGCATAAAATAAAAAAAAATTAATTTAATTAATTTTGATTTTTATTATTATTAATTATATATATATATATATATATATATATATATATATATATATATATATATATATACCAGTATTATATTTAAATGTATATAAAATGTAAAAAATATATAATCATAAAAAGATTTTATATTTATAATTTTAAATGCTTTCAAATTTTACATTTTTATGGCATTTTTGATCAAATAAATTGAGCCACTTACGTTTGAAATATTTTCATTAAATAATTGTTTTGTGCATTTATATATTTTTTTTTATAAAATATACGTTTATAAAATAGAAATATACTATTTATAAAACAAAATATTAATATAAAATACTTGCGTTTTAAAAAATAAGTAGTAAGTAACTTCCAGTGCATACAACAGTATGCAAATATTCCATTTAAACAACCTGAACCTAAACAATCTGCCCTTTATTTGACCCCAGAACTGTTGTCTTGGTTTGAATTCCCAGCTAAGAACTCTTGTTGCCCTTGGGTTTGAAATACCTGTGGCCAGTAGTCGTGGTTGCCCAGGGCCAGATAAACTGGCTGCTGTGGGAAGAACTGATGTGTGGTGAGAGTCACATTTGCAATAACATTGATCACCACATCAGTAGACAGTTCTTCTTTTGGGAGGTGTTCAGGGCTTTCTCTGCAGTAAGGTCACACAGGAAATCACCAAACACACCTGGGTTCATTGCAGGAATGCCCTTGGAGGAAAAACAGACTTTGGTGTGGTCTTTTGTGGCATGATAGGTTGGATCCAAGTGCAGGTCTGAGATTTGCCAGAATTTAGCTGGAATTTAAAATGCATATGTTCAAATCATTTCACAAATATGTAAATTACACCCCTTAAAAACTGATATATCAAATATTTTGTTGCACTCGGGAGCCATGCAGATATTTAATTTTATTTTTATCTATTTTTTTTTTTCATTTTTTTATTTTTTTGCACGGACCGGAAAAATCATTATTCAAAGTGGACATTTGAAACATGTCACCAGAAATTGTTTACAACTGCTCAAAAAAATATTTTAAAATAAACAATTTATATTATTTGACTGTTAGTTAATATATATATATATTGTATATATATATATATATATATATATATATATATATATATATATATATATATATATATATATATATATATATATATATATATATATATATATATATATATATATATATATATATATATATACTGTTAATTTTTATATTTTTTTACTGTTAACTAATATATATATATATATATATATATATATATATATATATATATATATATATATATGTGTGTGTGTGTGTGTGTGTGTGTGTGTGTGTAATACCTGCTCATTAAGTTGTGAAAAAAAAAAAGTTGTGAAGTTGTGAAAATAACCCTTTTTTTTTTTTTTTTTTTTTTTTTCTTGAGCACAGAAAATCTAATTTCACTAAATCTATGGCGCAGTTGAACATTTATTACATGACTATCTGCTCTTCTTAATGTAAATTAAGTAATAGGGTTATTTTTGTTATTAAACTTCATTCAATTTGAGAAAATTTACCTGATTACAAGTAATTTTAGACTGTTAGGGTGTTAGATTTTACAGTATATTAAGGACACTTTATTGACCTTTACATTAAATATATATATTTTTTAGAGCTGTGGATCCAAGAAAGACTTTGGTGTGGTCTTCTGTGACATGGTAGGCTGGATCCAAGTGCAGGTCTGAGATAAACATATATACGAGATGATTTCCCCTAATAATATATCAGATGATGCAGCGAAATCATCCTCATTGTAACTTCACACATCACAGTTTATTCGCTATAGTTTAGAAAATGTTAATAAAATAAGACAAGAAATCAGAGTTACGGTAACTGTGTCAGAACAAATTAATATTGATAATGTCAGACAACACTTAAACAAAACATGGTCAGGTCAAAGTGTCTGAATAATTTTTAGTCCCAAAGTTTTTGAAATGTAACTTGTAGTCCACTGTATGGAGAATCTTTGGGGTATAATATGTAACAGTTTACTTTATTTTGCTATCCTCGCTTACATAAACTATAGTGGCCTGCAACCACTAGTAAAAATATATCAATATTATACCTGGTGTCTGGATAATTTTTGGATTGACTGTATTTTACAATCTATCAATATGCTCGTTGATGTTAAGAGATTAATATTCCATAGTTTTTTTTAAACAAATAAAAATGTCAAAGTCTCATTACTGCAAACCAGGTTAAATAAAACAACTGTACAGTAGGATAAATTACAAGGCATCTGTTAAAGCAACTAAAAAGAAAAAGAAAAAAAGACCAGCAAACGGACACGCAAGAAAAGTGTAGAAGCGACAGAGCAAACTTCAGGAGACATGAAGAACCTGTAACAGCCGAAAAGACTCTGAAAAACTCTGCAGGTGTTTGAAGACTTCATTAACTGGCGCAACGTAAACCTGCAGGATAGAAAACTGATCAGACAATAACAGAACGAGCAAAGCCATTGCTGCGAGTGTCCGTTTTATTAAACCGCATTTGTGTTAAGTTTAAATTTACACTGTAAACCAAAACAGGAAAAAGCTGCCATCACGTCACGTGACGCTTTATTTTGCGCAACCTTCTGCTGACGCGCACTGATTGGACATCAAAATCAAAACGATCAAAAGCCTATTTAAGATATATATATATATATATATATATATATATATATATATATATATATATATATATATATATATATATATATATATATATATATATATATATATATATATATATATATATATATATAATATGCAATAGCAGAAATTTAAATTAATAAATTGCGACAACTTTGCCTGAACCTGATATTTAGTAGCTACTTTACTTTGTTAATTCATGTAGGCTACATTAATCTAATAAATGAACACACAAGACATTATTTTTGTCTGGTTCTTTATTACAAATGAATCGTACAGACTTAAACGTATTTAAAAAAAAATGGATCAAAAATATTTGTAGTAAATGCTTTAATGGGCTATATTTGGAGGAATTAAGTGCAACGGTTTCTTTCTCCTTTTTTTTTTTCTTTTTTTTTTTTTCATTCCGTAAAGCATCAGAGCACATGGTATATGTTACTGGTGACGGAGAAGGACAAATCCTCATAATACTCCCCAAACTTATGCTTTTTCATAGGTACGCACAGCCACCACGTCCCCAAAGGTGAGTTTCTATAATACAATTGAAATCAACAGTTAATTAAATAGCCTGCTGCTGTTGAGTATATTGTCTTTAAAACAAACTGTACAAAGAGCCTTACCATCACCATCTTCCCGTCCTTGATCTCCCGGACAAAGGAGGTCTCTTTTCCATCCCACTTCTGCACATGAACAAGCTGGTCTCCATCTAGCACCACAGTCGACTGGTAAAAAGAACACATCACTGTGCATTCATCTCAGACAGAAAGCTTCAGACAGAACACATCTGCTCTGTTAATATGCATTGTTCCCAGTGGATTTGACTATGAAACATATTTTTCTTCTAAACCTACTTTACAGTGTCGGTCATCTACGGTGGTCTCGTCAAACTCCTCGCCCAGTTTGAATGAGATCTCGGTGTTCTTGAAAGTACTCTGTGTTTTTTGGACCACTTTGTCTCCCTCTTTCGAGATGATGAGGGTCGGCTTAGTCACATTTCCAACTTGTCTTGTTGCAAACCCAATCCCTTAGAAAAAATCACATGCACTTAAATCTTGTTTTGTTCAATAAAACCAGTGTTTAAATACACTTGAGATGTGTCTGTAATTACAATAATAATAAGTGGAAAATTAAAATAATCAGAAATAATGAACTGCATTAATAATTATAATTATCGATAATATTATGATACAACTTACCTAGAGCTTTCATATACTCATCAAAGTTCTCACTGCTGACCAGTTTCCATGTGCCACAGAAAGCATCAACCATTTTTAAAACTATGCTTTTCTGATCAATAAACAAATGCTAAACGTTATTTTAATGCTCTGTAGAAAATGTAGCAGCATTTTCTCTTTGCAGAGGATCTTAAATAGTTTTTTTCAACTCCATGACTATGGTCATACAGGAGTGGGAGGAGTCAGATTTCCCATTGGCTGCAAGTCAATTTTTTATTATTATTATTATTATTTTTTTTTTTTTACAAACTCTATGAATAAATTTGCAGCCCTTTCTATTAAATGCTTTGTTTAGTTCAATTAACAGCAATATCAAATGTACATATTGCATGTTCATGGAACAAAACCCAGCATTTGATTTAATCTACAAAAAGCATAAATATCAGTATTCACCTAGACATTAACACACAAAATTTATAAACTATACAAATTAATTTTCTAGGTAAATAGTTCCATTTTATAATCCTACTTTGTTTATATATATATATATATATATATATATGTGTGTGTGTGTGTGTGTGTGTGTGTATATATATATATATATATATATATATATAGTACCCTCGTATTATAAAACATACCTTTGGTGTCCTCTGGTGGTTACATAAATTACCACCACTGCACAAAAATTCAAACTACCAAAATTAAGCACAGGATTTATTATAATTTTTAAACATAGCATAATGGCATTTTATATGTAGCTAACCACAGACAAAATTACAAGATTTATGGCCAGGTAAATAGTAAAATAAAATAAAATGTAATTCTCTAATGGAAACACAGTGAAAAGATGAAATAGAGGAAGAACAACATGTCTCCACAATCATATTTTTTTACTGCAATCAACAACAGCAAAGAAATATCTGAGACAAGCACTTAAGATGACGTCCGAATGACATGACCACAGATGTTTGCAGCAATGAATCAGACAGCTAACAATCCACTCTGAGCTCACGCAGGGCAGCACTGACAGCAGTTACGCACAAAACAGAAGGCTTTTAAACAAAACTAGCAAATATAATGTACAATTCTGTATTTACAAGAAGAAAATATCGTTTCATGTTATTCAGCTCTGTTTCTTATCTTCTGGGTCAAATGTTAACAATACATATCTTTACAATACAAAACACAGATGATGTGGTGTTGTACAAGGACAGACAAATATTGTAAGATAAAAAACTTTACTTACATCACCAAATGGAATGTATTTACTTTTTTTGTGCAAAAAGAGACATTTTGCCACTACATGTCAACATTCAGAGAAGAATGCTATTATGGAAAGTCTTAAAATGAAACAAAATATCCCTTTTTAAAATGAGAAAGCAAGTCACATCTGTTTTCATAAGACACATAAATCAGCCAGTCGTTTGGGAAAATCATGACAGTGGGTCTTTGGGGAAAAAAGTCATCGATGTATGAAATGAACAAATGTTGATATTTGAAAAACACTTTCCATTTTAATAGGAATGAGCTGTTTTGCGCTGGCCCACATCCGAATGCCAATCATAGGTGGTCTTGATGTTGCATAGCACAGAGTAACAGTTGTTTGGTCAATGGGACAAGAGGTTGTGAGTCTCTCATGAGGTCAGATCACTGTGGCGCTGGAGTAGAGTTATGAGCCCTCTGTCTTTGCCTCCTCTGTGGTTTCTTTAGGTGGGTCAGACGACGATGAGCTCTCTCCGCCCTGTTCGCCATCATCTGCGTTGAGGCCAAAAATACTCATTAAATGCAATATTCTATGTGGATTTGTTCTTTAAGCAGACATGCTCATCCAAAGCAATTCAACTACAAGCAAATAATCTAGTTTTCATTGATAGTGTTCCCTGTAGCTCTCAAATCTCATTTTCACTGTTTTCTTTATCAGTTGATCACATGACATGCTAGAACCAATGGCACTTGGCATTAGTATAGTCAAATCTGTTGTGATCTAATAGCACTGAGAAGAAAGATGAAAAATTTAGTCTTTTTCTGACACAAATCTACCATACTGCTTTAGAAGATTTGGAATATTGTGTACAAGTTCTATAAACCAGGTGTTTTTAAAACATTTTAATGACTATATTCAATTCAATTCATTTCAAGTTTATTTGTATAGTGCTTTTTACAATACAAATCGTTACAAAGCAACTTCACAGAAAATTATGTTTCTACAATATTTAGTAGTTGATTATAAGTAATGACTGTCAGTTTGTGCACGTATAACAGGATTAAAAAAAAACACTATAGAATATCAAGTGTCTATTATTGGTTCTGTATTTTTTCTAGCCACCATAAAAGTACTTTTAGATATTTTAGGTACGAATCTGAAGAGAAACAGAAAAAATTATACTTAAATACTATTATATATAAATGTATATATACACACACACACACACACACACACACACACACACACACACACACACACAGTCCAAGAAAAACCCTGGTATAAAAAACTTTTATGGTAGTTTTACAATGAGAAGAAGACTTCACCCTTTGAACTTGGATAAAAATCTCATTGATCTACTGTTCTTTGAACTAAAAGACAATTCAATTTTGTATGACAGTTATAAAAAATGTCCACTAGATGGCAGAAGAGGTAGTTTATTATTCATCAGGACCCAGTTACAGCACACTGTTATCGTGCCAAAGAAAGTTATATAGGTTTGGAACGACAAGAGGGTGATTAAATGATGACATGATTTTCAGGTTTGGGAACACTAACTCAGAGACAGTATTCTGTTTATTATTTAAAACAGGATAAATAATGCATGATGTGGAATAGGCAGCAGATTCAACACTGCTGAGAATCTCCAGCGTCATCACAAACTGCTCATGGAACATCATTTGCAGGGATCACATGTGATGCCTTTGAGGCTTATGTGCAACACAGAGCAGATCAAAAGTGTTTGTCTGCAGGCAGTTATTGATGCACAGGAAGGTTCAGTCATGATCTAATCCTCAAAGAGGGACTTTATCAGAAGTGTGTGCATTTAATCAAGGTCATTGCCTTGAGGGTTATATCACTAATGTCATTCTTTTTTAATGTTTTCCTATTATATAAATTGCACTGGACATGTATCAAAATTCTACCACAGGAACCATCACTAAGGACTTTCTGACAGCATCCAGTGGCAGTCTAAAAGTTAGACTTACAGCCGACCCCCTGATGACAAAAGCACTTAAGCATTGAGAAAAGTGTATATTTGATGACAAGAGTGTTCTTTTCTCAGTAGAAAAAAAGAGGTGCTTTTGTCAATCACAGCTTAGTCTCGCAGACTCTGCAAACATCATGGTCCATTTTAGACATCAGGGGTACACTGCATAGATTAAATTTGCTACTTTAATATACTACTGAACTAGTTTCAAGCCCTGTTAATTGCATGATTCCCTTGCATATGTTTAATTACACTGCAGTATTTCATCCAGGTTATGTACTTATATGCATACTTTTAATTAAAATTTGTATTTTACTTTGCTCATTATGTATTGTTTATTTAGTTTTTTGTTCATTATGTATTTCTTATTATTTTGCTTATTGTGTATTGCTTATTATTGCTTTTTATTATTATACATATTTTCTCTTTATTATGCAACTATATTATTATAGTAATGTATTATGTATTTACATTATACATTACTGTTCAAAGGTTTCAGTCCTTTATGCCTACCAAGGCTGCATTCATTTGAAAAAAAAATTGCAGTAAAAGCATTATTATTGTAAAATATTATAATATAATTTGAACATAACCGCTGAATATAATTGTAATAATTTTTGTGGAAACTGTGATATATTTTGTGTGTGTGATACATTAATTCTTCAAAGACCAGCGTTTATTTGAAACAATAAACATTTGTAACATAATAAATGTCACTTTTGATCTTTTAATGCATCCTTGCTGAATAAAAGTATACATTTTTGATGCTGATATCCAGTGGAAATCCAATCCTCATTAGCAAAGAGTGTTGTTTTCTTTACTTTTCATTCATTTGCACTATTTTCATCCCATATTTTGCCTAGTCATAATGTTGGCCTTGTAAGCGCATACTTTGATTATTGGAACTAATAAAATAGAGCCAGCTGAACAAAAGACAGCATACAGTACCTCCTACTGAAAGCTCGGCTAGTTTATCAGGTAGGTCGGCAGCTCCAGGACCAGCTGTGGAACCTAGAATATCTGGCAATGCATTCCTCCGGCCAGTCCTGCCCGTGGCTGCAAAGTCAGAGACAACAGGTTCCACATCAGTCATCTCTGGTGGTCTTCATAGCATCATCTGAAACAAACCAAACAACATGCACTCGATCAAAGTTCTATATCGTATGATAAAATACTAGATTAGCAGAACTCAAAAAGTTATTCAATTAAAAAAAAAAAATCTCCAAAAGATAGGGTTAGTTTTCAGTGCCAAACTTGTTGCTATGTTGCCAGGGTGCTGAGCTGTGGTTATTTACTTCTGAGTGCTTTTAATCCTGTTGCTATATGAACAAATTAATATCCATACTTAACTAAGCCATGTCAGTGTGAATTAATATCCATATTCAAGCCATGTCAGTGTGAATCAGCATCATTTTAGGCAACAACTAATAGAAACTGATGATAGCAGTCATCTATCCATGTTAATCAGTCAACAGTACGAAAGCAGCAACAGCGTCAAAACAAATAGAGATTTTTTCTCTACTGCATCTCTAATGAGACTGTCCTCTTCTGCAGGGAGTGACTGAACCGAGTCGCTGACTACTCCTTATCTCCTCATAGACCACCCACCCGGCTTACCTTCAGCAGCGTGACTTTACCCCTTATCATTTACTTCAAGGCTTTCACATTTACCTTTGTCTACTTCATTCAGTTGACCACACTATGTAAGACGGGGTGGCTTTGAGGAATTTGGCCAGCGTCCCTTCTGGGATATACTCTGTGTCAAGGAGGATTACAAATAACATTCATTGTGCTGGCAGCACAAGACAGAATTTCCGAACTGCTTGGCATTGCCTTCCATCTGCAGAAAGGCTTGATTGGCCTTTAGTTAAGTGATTCTTTAGTCTGAGAGTCATTGAATCATATGTGACTGTGCACATAGCCTGTGGGGAAAATTCACTACTGGAAAGGGCAGAAGCGAATGTGGGAACAGACTGACTGATGAACTGCATCATCAGCCCAACCAAAAGACCTTTTATTCTTTTTCTTAAAAACAGATAGCTTTGCGTAGCAGATACAATATATGGGTTACACTTTATTTTACTATTCCACTTTAGACATTCTACTAAATAGTAACTTTGTAACTACATGTCAACTACATATCAACTAAATCTCATTATTTGCAACTACATGTCTACTAACTCTCAGAGACTGTTATGGTAGGTTTAAGGTTAGTTGAATAAGTTGACAAAGAAAGTGTTATTTCACCACATTTAACAGTATTTTTCTCCTCTCCAAAGAAAATCCATATCCTGTCTGGCTAAAACCATTATTGCAAATTAGATGGCACCACTGTAGCTTAATCATAAAACATTCCAATCGATTTTCATCCCTGCTTCACCGGTGCTAAATTTAACAGAATCAAAACATCACTTTTGCTAACGAAAGCTATTTAGTTGGAATTAAGCTTACTTTTCTTGACGTATGGAATCTGGCCAACACAGGACATGCATTGTATCCATATAAACTGAGTTTTCATAATATAGCAGCAGGCTAAAAAAGTATTTTGTTTTATTGTAAAGATGCAAAGATTTCTTTATATTCAGTGACTGACTGTCATGGCTACTCTTGCACCCTTAAAGTGTAATGCCAGTTCAAACTTCCATCAGAAGTGTATTTAAAATGCAACTTGAAAAAAAAAAAAAAAAAAAAAACTGAAAATTAATCAAAGATTTTCATATATTTAATATTATTACAGTATTTATTAATATTTTGAATAAGATTTTATTTTTAGATTTTCAGTTTTCATTATAGCTTTAGTAATTTTGTTATGTTTTTGTCATTTTTCTTTTTCTTTTTTATATTTTATTTTGCTTGAATTTAATTTATTTCAGTTTTAATAATTCTAGTGCTTCAGAATAAATTAGTCAATTGTCAAAGCAACATTTCCAATTTTTTTATTTAAAATGTAAAATTTTCCATTTACTATTTAGATTTATTTTATTTCAGCTTTTTAATAGCTTTAGTTAATGATGACAACACTGAATTAAGCTGCACAATTATTTTAGGTATTTAAAAACAACAACAACTGTGTGGCAGAAATCACACTTTCATGTTTAAATTTGGTCAGTCGAACTGAACTAAGACTCATGTCGCTTTTTCCTGTGGGGAATAAAATGAATTATCAAAATGTCAAAGCTGTTCTTGCATGGTAATCACTCACAATCATGTTCTGCTGTAATTTAGCTTGATGTATTATTAATAAAATTATGCATCAGGTCAGGATTGGAATCTGGGGCATCTTGGACATTAAATGAAAACCTCTAGATAAATGCATTACACACTTCTGCACAGAAATCCTATGATGTTAAAAATAGTTTTCTCCTTTAGTCATGTCTTGGCTTGCCAAGGACACCATGTGTGCTAGGACTCCACTGGTGCCCTCTCAAAAATGAATATGTGCATGACGCCTCTGCATGCAGCCATCATAAATCAATTAAACATCAGTCAAAATGTATCTTTTCAGCTTATTCATATTTTCATCTGTGCTTTCTTATTCCAGCTCCTTAAACAGGTGTTGACAACTAGACTAATGTCTATTTCTTATGTTACTCTTACAATCAGCAATCCGATTAAAATCTTACAACAAGTACGACTTATGAAATTGTAAATGAATGGCTCCTATGCTTTCGGATCAGTAAGCCTTGGCTGGAGGTCTAGTAATGAAGAAAACTGTTGCTTGGAAATGTTACAGACTTGAATGGCTTCAGTGCAATTTTTGGTCGGCTCTTGATGCAGAGAGATATGTGGGACACCAAATCATCTGAGACAACTGCTGCCACTGCAGCATTTACCTAAGTGTATTTACCTAAGAAAGTTCTGTAACACAAAGTAACTACATGGGGTAGGGTGAGGTTTAGGGGTAGGTTCAGGGTTAGTACCTAGTTATTACATAGTTATTGTAATTACTATAATAAGTACATAGTATGTACATGAGGAACAGGACTGTAAAATAAAGTGCTACCCACATTTTAGTAAGAAAAATAAATGTAAAAATACATCTTAGTTAATTTATGTTGTGTTAGGGATGTTCAAATATTTCTTACTGAAAAACAACGCAAAAATAAGAAATGTTGGGGGGGGGGGGCTATAAATCTATATGTAGAGTAAAACAACAAGAAGATAAACAACTATGTGATATAAAAATTTTATTTTATTTAAAAATAACAAATGTTATTCCAAGGAAGATTAAGAACAAAATGTATCTTTTAGCTGATGTCACTACAAAATAAACTTATATGTAAAACAAGAAGAAATAAAAAACGACTTAAAATGTATGAAACTATATAACTATATAAAAATTATTGGTGTAAGGAAAAAAATATACTTTTTTCATTCCAATCAGTCTGTACATGTAAAATCAAATATTATGAATTAAAAAAAAAATTCCCTGTGTCTGTACCTTGGATTTTTAGTTTGTAGTTTTGTGTTTTATTTTTGCCTTGTTCCCCTCTTACTTCCCTGCTGCTCTATTCCCTTGTTTGTTGCCATGGACACTCATAGTACCACTCACATCTCCTTGTTGGTTACTACCTTACTCATTAGTTCATTGGTTCAGCTTACAGTAAAGCCCTAGTGTTTCCCTTTCGTCTATATGCTTTTTAATAGGGAGTGTTCATGAAATGGTGCTGCGATTGAGATATTGACCCAGTGAGCTGTCCCATGTTGGATGTTCTGCGTTTTCTGCAGCAAAAATTGAAAAGCTCCAATCAACAAAAAATCTGCCTGGAGGAGGACATGTATCAGAAAATATGAGAAGTACGAGAAGGAGGGTCAAGGATCACAGCTGGAGAACTGCAGAAAAAGGGTGAGTTTGGAAGTCAGAAAAAAAAAATTGCACAGCACCTACATCACCACATGTTGTCTTGGAGGGCTTCAAGAAAAGAAAATCACCAAAAAAAAAACAATCTCCAGCATATTCAGTTGTAAGACACGACTGAACCTTCAAACAGGACTGGCTTCTATGGTCAGATGTAACTAAGTATATTACTAAAATAGTAGTACTTCAATCAGTCCCGGGATCAGACGGCACTAAAATCAATGCATACTGTGACTTATAATGACACTAGTACAAAGGCTCCTCGTGTATAAGTAAGCTCTGTGAAACAGGCAAAACAGGTCCATTGTCTTTTGTCAATATAATTAAGCACTGCACACACAGAAATCACATTTAAAGCAGCTTTCTGTGAATACACATACCAACCTGATCCTGTTGCAAAATATGCAAAGGAATTTCACATATCGCATGGATTCCTATTGAAATTACTAGATTTCCCCTGTGAAAATTAGCTGAACAAAAGTAAATGTGAGTGTACTTTATACACTATAATATTATGTTTATGTGGATATCGCTTTTTCAACTAAAGCAGGTCAATAATAGCTAACATTTGAACTAAACGAATCAGTTCTGCAGCCAAACCTTTATTCTGAATCTTCTACACCACAACAAAAAGGCAAAATGCAAGATATCTTTCACTCAGCAGCTGCTCTGCTTCGGGACAATTCTCTCGGCTGGGAAGAGCTCTGCCACCTGAGACAGACAACTTAGCAACCAGCACCAGAATGAGCAACAAGGCAGGCAGCTTACTCTGCGACGCTGAACCCCCTTGTGAACCCCACAACAGAGATTTGCGGCAAAAGCAGCACAGCTGCTACCACGCACACCTGTGCCCATGTCGCTATAGGCATTTACCATGTTTACCAGTAGCAGTATAGTCCCACAGAGCTATCTGTGTCTAGTCAAAAAGTCCAAAACAATCTGTTTAGTCAGGTACTGTAATAAATATTAGGGCTGGTAATTTAACGCGTTAATTAGATTAATTCTGGAAAAAAATAACGTGTTAGTTGACTAATGACTAATATGAGGCATGGAAACAACTTATTGCATGATGAAGCATAGGGATTAGGGAATATCCCTAAAATTCAAGATATGGGGAAAATCGCCTGTTTTTAGATTGTGTCTCATATTTACATCACATAGGCAAGGTGCAATTAGTGTTGTCAAGGTACCAAAAGATTTAGTCTTTAAAAAATTTATAAAAATATTCAACAGTAATAGCAGTATCACATACATTCTACTAAATAATAGTAATATTTCTAGCACAATGCCTTTGTGGAAAAATAAACTGAATACCTTTAAATTGACACTGGTTGTACTCAAATGAAACGGTAAAATGCTTGTGAAGTGACTCACTGTTGTTTATGTATTTATGTCCTCATTGAGACGGCAGATGCTGAAATTACTGCAAGCGTCACATGCTTCAGTCTATGTAGTAAACAAACCCGCACGTCTCTGCAATTCATTCACACAGAGATGCGCATAACATGCAGGATTCATATTTCAACCAATTTTTGCAGCTTAACATTTACAGATACTGGTCCATATGGAGATTTGATTTGATTAATTTATGGTAACTTTTACAAATTCCGTGACTGTCCATATTAAAATGTAAGTTTCATTTTCACGACTGTATTTTGAGATTTCGTCCACGTTTCTGCTTCGCGGAAATCATAGCGATGTATGCGTCAAGAACCGGGTTGACCAGGTACTCGCTACCACCGCTACTTAAAGTAACCTGGTACCGTGACATTTTCATTTTTTTTGTACCGACTCGGAACTGATCATCTCCGAGCAACCCACAGCGGCATTTCATTTCTTAATCCATGTTTTGGACAAATTGGGTGAACCATTTGGCACATTAAACCATTGGCCATAGTTGCATTGGCTTTGAAGTAGGGCTGGGACAATGCGTCGAGGTCATCGATGACGTTGACGCAAAAAATACGTAGATGCATTATGTGCGCTGAATATACGCGATGGCTGGATCAACATTCTGTCCAACGTTACATAACCAATCCAGGGGTTTTTCTGCATTGATCTTTTTTTTTGGCGGCTGTCAAAGCCTTATTTGATCGGTGAGTGATGTCTGACAGGGCGTGTACGAGAGAGAGTCCCGGCACCATAGAAAAAGGGCGGAACGCCAAAGTTTCACGTGGAGCATTCGGAGATTTTTTTTTCTCCATGACGAGCTGCTGGCTCCCACTGTTAATTTTTTTTTTTTTTTTTTTTTTTTGGGGAAAAGCACTCTCTGTATTATCTTAAAGCCCTCAATTTTACATTGGTTACTGTACAATTTTACATTGGTTACAATTGCTCTAAACAAGTATTTTGGGTGACCTTTTTTATTGAATGCTAGACATCAAGTTTTTGTTATTTTCATCTGAAAGAAGAACTTTTTTTTCAGTAAGCTAGGCCCTATGTGTTCAGTAAGCTTGTTTCAATAAGCTATGTGTTTTCAAGGCTTCAAGGTTTTATTGGCTTCAACTCTATACAAGTGCAAAGTAATGCATTCTTAGTCAGTCTTTTATTTTGTAATTTTAAGAGTAATAAATATATATTGCAATGTTAAGGAATTCATGTTTTTTTAGATATGTAAATCAACATGTATAATTTGTTAGTAGTCAATTAATGGGGAGATAATCGAAATCGAATCGGTCTGAAAAATTAATCGTTAGATTAATCGATGCATCGGAAAAAATAATCGCTAGATAAAAAATTATCGTTTATCCCAGCCCTACTTTAAAGTGACATTGCACTCCACAAACCGATGGGTGCATGACATCAAAGTACCACGAGAGCGATTCAAAGGAGTCGTCTGCTCTCTAAACCCTTGACCATGTCACACACCGATCGGTCTGATGGTAATGATACGCTTCAAGTCCAACAAGCCTAATGATTCAATGAACCATTCATAAAGAACAATTTACTTCACTCCTAAATGAATCAGCCATTTGAACGAATCAAATGAATGAATAAATCACTTAATCATTAAGACATTTACCACCACCTACTGGCAGTATTAGTTTATTATTAAGAGTACCATTTCATTAAAGAAAAAATTTCACATTTTCATAGTAATAATAATAAATTTAAGAAAACAAATTATTATGGTTATAGTTCACCCAACCAAAAATGACAATTCTGTCAAAATTCACTGACATGGTCAGAGTAATTTCTCCAAATTTGATGTGCGATTAATTAGATTAATCACCACATCATGTAATTAATTAAATTTAAAAATGTTAATCGTTTACCAGCCCTAATAAACATATATGTATGTGTATGTATATATATATATATATATATATATATATATATACATATATATACATACATATATATATATATATATATATATATATATATATATATATATATATATATATATACATATATATACATACATATATATATATATATATATATATATATATATATATATATATATATATATATATATATATATATATATATATACACATATATATATATATATATATATATATATATATATATATATATATATATATATATATATATATATAAACCATAGCAGCTTGCCAAAATGCTTGTATTCAGCATGTACACAAATGTGAAAAAACATGCACAAAAATGTGGTAAATATATACAGGCATTACTTTTAATATCAGAACAAACAAGGTTAATCCAGTTTTAATCCATGAACAGCCCAGTAACAAGCTTTAAAATATATCCCTGACAGAAGGGCAGCGTTTTTTTTTTTTTTTTTTCATTTCATACTTTCCTTTCTGCACACTTACAGATCATTTTCTATCTTCAATATTTAACCAATGCACTGCAAAAAGCATGAATGAAACGTGACTGAAATAAAAAAGCAAAAATGTCAAGTTAAATTTCCTTGTGTTACAAGGCCTATTTTAAGCATGTAATTATATGGATAAGGTGGGCTGTTTGTAAAAAAATTTTATTTTTTGGATGAACATTCTCCTTTAATTTTGTGTGAATGATCCTTTAATCAGTCAGACCCTTTATTCAAGCATGAGTAGATCATAGCATTTATCATAAATCAAGAGCACTCAATTCCTAGATAAGTATTGAACATCTTTCTTTGCCAAATGAAGCACAACTTTAATACTACAATTGCTCAGCAAAAGACAATTATGAATATAAATCAATAATTAAAATTAAACATACTATCACTTAAGCCAGCTATTGAATATAAGCAAAACACAGAAAAAAAGCACACAAACAAAAGTCTTTTATTTATTGGACCACATACCCAGGGCCCCTCTTGGCTTTTGTCCAGGCATACAGAATACGTGTGGGAAAATAAAGCTGGATTTTCCGAATAATCTCTGCTCTGAAGACCAAGGACAAGAGCTTCCCCTCAGCTTCTATATTTGGCCTTGCTGGTCTGCAACAAGACAACCCAACCTTGTAGAGCATGACTTGACAAGAAGCAAAAGTATCTCTCTGTGCCACTGTCGCAGTGACGGCAGTGGAAAATAAATAGCTTGTGTGTGATTGGTCGCACTTAGTTATGTAATGAAAGCATTGCTTTTGACGGCTCATGAGGACTGAACAAAACTCAGTAATGCTTGTTATGTCTCCCAGCACCTAACATCCAAAGGTCTTTTCTGTTTACACACTCCTTTATTCAGCCTGGCTAATGATGCTAATGGCACAGTATCTTCCAATCAATACGAGTGTGAACAATGTCGCAGATGACCTACAACAGCATGGTGTAGTGCGATAAGCCGGTGAGAAAGCAGATGTCTAATTTAAGGGTGCTGCATTGTGCTGTGTTTATTTTCATGCATTTCTCCTCTCTGAGATTTGGTAAGGTCAATATGCGGAAGGACAGCTGGCATTTTATCAAGCACAATGACCTGAGGCTGACACTATAACGTAAAGGTGTTGACTTGCTGGATTTGGGAGGACTGTTAACATTTGCATGAGGAACACAAATGCATCACTCATAAAGTCATAAAGTTGTAACAATCTTTGGGGAAATGTAATGCATTAAAAAAACTTACAGTGGTATCTTGTGTTCTTCACAAGGAACATTTAGATTTATGTACTTGAACTTCATATACAATTTCCATCCAGTTGGAATACTTGGTTTTAACATAAACTGTTTTTATCTTTTTATAAATTTGTGATACTTTCATATTGTTGTTTGTTTTATACTTATATTGTATTTTTTTATTTTTTTATTTATTTATCTGTGTGCATCACTTTGGTCAACTATGCCTTTAAATGTGTTATATAAATCAATAAAACATCTCGGTTACGTATGTAACCCTCATTCCCTGAAGGAGGGAATGGAGACGTCACATCGGTGACCGACGAATTGGAATCTCACTTAGAGAGACCAATCTACTTCTAGTATAAACTAAACGAGCCAATGCACACTGGCATGTGATTATTGCATCCAGCCCCAGCTGATCACAGCAGGAGTATAAGTAGGCAGCAGGTGCAGTGCATACCAGGTTTTTAAAATTATGAAATTAAATTAATCAAATAAATAAATAAACAAAATAAATAAATAAGTAAAACTTACGGAAACACTTTAGAATAAGGTTCCATTAGTTAATGTTAGTTAATGTATTAATTAACATGAACAAACAATGAATAATACATTTATTACTGTATTTATTCATCTTCGTTAATGTTAGTTAATGAAAATACAGTTATTCATTGTTAGTTCATGGTAATTCACAGTGCATTAACTAATGTTAACAAGCACAACTTTTGATTTAAATAATGCATTAGTAAATGTTGAAATTAACATGAACTAAGACTTATAAATGCTGTAGAAGGATTGTTCTTGCTTAGTTCATGTTAACGAAAGTAGTTAACTAACATTAACTAATGGAACCTTATTCTAAAGTGTTACCAAACTTACTAACCCCATTCTTTTAAAAAGCAGTCTATGTAATGTTTTGATAAAAGAAAAAAAGGGGTAACTGTGTCCATGGTTTCAGGTCAGATTACCTGATGAACCTTAGCCAATATAAACTTATTTTTGTGCCTCTCTTATCACAGGGCCCAGGATGGGGTTTGTGGTTGTCCTATTCCTGATGAAAGTCATGCAACATCCTACACACACTCCTGGACTTCACTAGAGCTGGAGGGAATGATGGTATGTGAAGTGTAGTGAACTGAAGTGAATTGAAGTGAAGTGACATGTGACCGAGTATGGTGACCCATACTCGGAATTTGTGCTCTGCATTTAACCCATCAAAGTGCACACACACTGTGAACACACGCCCGGAGCAGTTGGCAGCCATATTGCTGCGGCACCCGGGAGCAGTTTGGGGTTCAGTGCCTTGCTCAAGGGTCAAGGTATATATATTTAATAAGACTTTTATTCGCCAATGATGACTGATCATAAGTGGTAGTAAAAACTTGTTTCTTTGATGAAAAAATAATATAATATATATAAATAATATATATATATATAGGGGTGTAACAGTACGTGTATTCGTACCGGACCGTTTAGGTACAGGGCTTTCGGTACGGTGCACGTGTGTACCGAATGACTGAATGCAATATTTTGATTGCGGAACATAGGTACATTTTCGTGTTTCCAAATGTGGCGGAAGTCTCCGCGTTCAGCGCAAATCCCGCCCTGCAGCTGATTCTAAGGCCGGTGACACACTGGATGCGTGGCGTGAGCGTGGCGTTTCTGCTGCGTGTCAGTTGCGTGATGGCTGCTTCGTGATGGTGTCTTTTTCCAGAATCGTGACTGACGCGGTGCTGACGCGCTGTTGCTACTGTAGGTAACATAGAGGGAGACAGACCAGGATCTTGTCTTCATGACAACAATATCTATACTTCATGTTGAGCATAAATATAAAGCCTACTGATAAAGGACACAGTTAAAAGTATTGACGGCAAAATAGACTATGTTTGACAGGTGAAATATGCCAGTGTGCCAACGTCCTAAGGTTTTCAAAAGGCATCATGCGAGTGTGAACATCACTACAACTAGGAAAAAAATGATTGTAATTCAAACTCAGCTCCCGTCGGCATTTAAACAGACTTTACACTTTGGAAAAGTTATATATATATTTTTTAAATATGAGCAGCCCTCCAAGCTGGGATTGGTAATGCTGCCCTGTAATCATAGTTATTTATTTATATTTTTCATTATATTTTATTATATGATATTCATTTGAGACTGAGAGTATTTTATTTAGTGGAGAACTTTGCAGCAGTATTTTATTTCTTATTCTTTTTTATTTTATATATATTTTATTAAAAAGTATTTAAAAAATTTTTTAACAAATTGTTACAAATTTTTTTATAGTAATAAACAACCTGTAGTTTAATGTTTGCATTTCTTTCCCTTACTGTACCAAAAATGAACTGAACCGTGACTTTAAAACCGAGGTTCGTACCGACCGTGATTTTTGCTTACCGTTACACCCCTAATACATATATATTTATATTAAGGAGAAACAATGTTAATGATTGTCAGAAATGAAAATATACTAAAATAAACAACATATATTTAAATTGTAATAATAAAACACACCAGCAAAATTAACTATTTTTCTATATAATATTTTCGTAAATGACTTATACCATCACAAAAGCTTGGTCATACCGCCCACCCTTAGTCTTCTTCTTACTGTATGATGATATGTGACCGCAACATAAATGGCTAGCTCTTTGAATTTTGTGGAGGTGTAGGTTGAGACCTCATAACCTCATGGGGGTATACATAATAACTCCAGCTGAACATACTGTACCTTCACTTGTCATTCCCATAGCTGTCATACAGCTGTGAAAATGCCATCACTGTGTGCAGATAACACTTTTGAAATTACATGATGTAATACTTGTTTGCTGACAGTGTTGTCAAAATATTGTTTCTCAGGATATTCTAAATAAACCTGAAAGCACAAAAACTATTTCCTCTATTTGAATTGTTTTGTGTTAGGGTATCTTTTTTTATTGATTCTAAGTGAACACCACGATCACACTGTTTTGACACTGCTCTGTTGTGCAGTTTCAGTAACAGATATGATAAAGCTTCTGACAGCAATGACAGGGGTGCAGATTGTGAGCCATTAAAGCTAGTCTTTCCCAGGTCAGAAGACATCAGCTCTGTTCCAAAATCTGAGAGCTGCCATGCTGTCTACTGCCAATAAGCGGCTACAATTTTTCAAGCAGTATCCTAACCAGCTGCTCCAATGCCGCCATATAGAATTTTGATACAGCAACATAATGTTACTGTATCTTTTTTTTAAAGACTTTGTAGCATAAGCATGCCTAAAATGTCTTAAAATGTTGTCTAGATAGGCAGTTCATTAGGTTTTAGAACAGAACTATTGTGAGGCTGCCTATGGACTGATATCTTCGATCTTTAGACATACAAGGGTATTGACCATAAAAAAATACATGATTCACACACTGTGAAATAGCTCAGGTTTTTGGAGCTGCTGGTTGTCATGACTAATTAAAATGTTAGATTTTACACTGAATATCTGAATATTTATAAAAAACCTGAGATTCACCAATTAACACCAATTAAATCATCATATACAACAGCAGGACATTTTAAAGGCCACATCTTTTTTAACAGAATTATAAGCGCATCTAAAAAAAGGTTGCTTATCTGGACACCTCTTTCTCCATGTATCCTAATATTTGGCCAGGGAGAAGCTTTAGTTAGGGTTAGGGTTAGGGTTAGGATGAATGATTAACCTTCTTCCACTATTATATTTATTTGATATTCCAAGGTATTTCAAAGAATACCATGGTCTAACCAGGGTACATGTCCAAAAGTGCAGGGTGATGCCATGGTGATACTTACTGCTTCACGAGATTTCATTAATTGTGTTTTTTTTATTATTATTACTGGAAAACATCTTGCAATACAAAGACACTTGGTTCTTTTTAATTATTTTTGGATCGATTCTTTCTGGAAGTTACTCCGACATATGGTAGATATATCACCAATCATATCACCGAAGCTGAGTTATAAAAATGTGCATGTATACAAATCTACAACAATCCAGTAAGAGTGATAAACAAAGAGACTTGAGTTATGTCATGGGCATAAAGAAAGAATGATTTATTCACTTAAAGGATTTGTTCTAATATCCCAGTTCATTCACTAACAAAACCCCACAACTAGCAATGCTGGAAACCAGCTGTACACTAGTCTGGCTGGTCAGCTAAACTAGCTAGGACTGGTTTAAGATTGCATTTTCAGCAGGGTTACTCAAAGCAAACTTTTTTACAGAAGAGGATTTAATGGCATTATTGCTCAAAGAAACTACCACCACACTACAACTATCAAACAGCTCCAGCTGTGTCAGATGGCATGGCTCTGAGCCTTCCCCCGTCACACATTTGTCTATCTGCCAGCCTATATTCCACCTCAGACCTTTGAAAATGATGTTTTGACTGCTGCACCTCTAAATCTCAAATGCATCCAAATTCCCATTCAGAATCTAAATCAAGACTGGTCACTCGTTCGAACATTCCAACACCTTCACCGACACATCTGTGAATGGTGAACAAAGATAATTAGCGATGCATTACAGCAACGTCTCCGGCCATATCGATAGACATCAAAGCTGTTTACTGTGTCACATCACATGTACGGCCAAAAATAACATGAGCCAAATCACATCCAATCATACCCAGAGGATCAGACACAACCTTAGCAGCAGCAAATTGAAGATGAACTGTAGGTTAGCCGGACAACAAAGGTTTTAATCTCCACCTATTTATAGGAGATTCCAGCTGCTTGAGGGCAAAGCCCATTCGTGTGGGCTAGAAGAACAAAGCACAGATTAAATGTGATTCATCTTCTCACGTTTAAAAAACAGACCTTAGTTTCCTGTACAGTGCATCCTCAGGGAATGATTTTCCCATTGGCTATCTGCCTCCCCAAACAAAGATTGTGCTCAATGACGCAATATTGATGTGCACCGGACGCTGCTGAAATACCAAAGAAAGGCAAAGTGGGATCAATCAGATCTGACATTATCCAAATCCATATTTGGACTGATAGTACAGAACCTCAAGCATTTAACTATATTAAGCCATAACATTATTTCTAGGTATTTACAAGCTAGTTGCATCATCTGTAAAATTGTCTTAAATATTAGAAATGGCAATGAGTTTTCCAAATGTATTTCAATCAGGACTGCAGAGTTGATTGGTGTGATTAGTGGTATTTGCCAAGACAAGAATCTCTATTAGCATTCCTCATCGATTTCATTCTGCACTATTTGTGCTGTAAGCATGAACAACATCTCAAACTGCACTACTTACAGCTTCCACCAGGCAGACGATAAAACGGTCCAGAAATCAGGAGGGATCTAGGCACCAGAACATCAGATGGTGAGCTCTTTTGATTTAACTGAGACAGTTAGCAAAAACCTAAGCTAGCAAAGATCTATGAACCACTAGTTACACCATACAAACACTACTCTATTTGTTGTTTGATTTCTTTTTGCAGAACAATTTTCACTCATTAGAAGGGTTTGCTATAATCTCTTTGAACAGGCTTCAACCAACCATTTTGCTGACTCCAAGATGTGCAAAGTTTTCTACTGTAATAAACCACAAGATAGCAAGAGCAATAAAGTACTAAACGGACTCTCTTTCTTTCAAAGATCATCTAAGCGAATCTGCATTGAAGTGATTTCACAAAAAAGCGGTCTTCAATAAAATTAAATCAATTAGGGTTATTTATCTAAGGCTTTATTTATCAAATCAATATATGCTACACTTAAATGCTCCTAAGCATAGTCCACATTAGCTTTTTAAAATGATTCTATCAGTCAGAGAGGTAGAGGGCTCTTTGCGGTTACTTGGCACAGATTTTAATGCTGCTACTCCTATACAGTACAAAAACACATTTGAAAGATTTATGACAGGATGTACAGAAAGTGACATGAAAGAAAAGGAAGGCAAACTAACACTGATCAATAGCAAAGCAGCCGTAAGGAACTGAACCCACAGAAGTTTAACTTTCAGTCTAGAGCCCTAAAAGTGTTCAATTTAGAGGGGAAATACTATAAGATATCCTCACGACTAAATACATGTATGCTTGTCTTGTCTATATACTCATTTATGCTATGGATGCACAATTACTTAGTTGGGCTATGATGGCTTCTAAATCTTAAACTTTGAGAGTGACATACCAATTCCAGTAACCCAGACAGCAACATGGTGTAGTGTGAGCAACATACTGGGCCAAAACTGCTTTCTGTCTGGGAAATTTCTGTTCACACTGACAACAACCAGAAATTATTAAGGTTGGAAACTGAGAACTAACTAGTTCTTATGTTTTGTATATATATATATATATATATATATATATATATATATACAAAACATAAGAACTAGTTAGTTCTCAGTTTCCAACCTTAATAATTTCTGGTTGTTGTCAGTGTGAACAGAAATTTCTATATATATTATATATATATATATATATATATATATATATATATATATATATATATATATATATATATATAAACATTTTATTTAGACCACACAGTGTGTGTGTGTCTACAGTTTATACTGTAAAAAAATTACCAGTATTAATGCAATGTTATCACATTGTTTGTTTGTTTAGTATTTATCGAATACAGTTATTGGACTGCATTTATGACACCTATAAAATTGAAAAGTCTGCATAGAATCTTTTGGGATAATTATTTTAAAAGTATTATTCACATTTTTCATAATAAAACATTTGGTGACGAAATTGCATTTCTTTTTTCTTTTCCTTTTCTTCAAAAATGATATTACTTAGGCCTACTATTAGAATTATTAATGGCATACTCCATTATATTCCTTTCACTATTTTTTTTTTCTTTTGTTATTAGTAACAAAATGGCAATTCTCAGCAACAGAAACCATTACGGTGTCTTAAGCAACAGCAAATCGCTCCCAGAATTTGAAAAGGGCATCACAAAACTCTCAGTATGTTGCACTTGGCCAAACATGAAATGTCAAATGCAAGACAGGCCTTTTAAAACAGCATTGATTGTATTTTACAAGTAACACTTCTCCGTACACCTACAGTCTAGGCTTTTGACACACATAGTGTGCCAAGAATGAAGACACTCTGTTTTCATAAATAATTCACATCTGCGAGGTTCCAGTGTAAGATCGATAAGAGCTCCTTGTGAATGCGACCCCTTATTATACCGTCACTGACAATATATCCAGTGCAAACAGACACAGGCTTTATTTGACAGAAAGTGAGAGTTTTAAAGCTTCACAACATGCAACAATCTGTTTTATTTACTTGAGATATGGTTCGTACAGCTCAGAGCAGACAATAAAATAAGTTGCTTTCTTGGTGCAAGACATCTGACAGTTAGCAAGGAAGATCTAACTGAAAGCCAGGATACCTTGGTCCCTAGATTGGCTACGGTGTATTTTTAGATCCAATATGATGATGTGCTCAAATCCGGTGATTTAAGATAAGAGATAACAGTGAGACCTCTGGCCCTTTATAACCCTCCAGTGCCAGACTTTACACAAGCCCTGCTACAGCATATTGTAGAGCCTAGGATTAGGCCTTATCGTTAGAACACAGTGTGGTCTTTAACACCTTACTGAAGGAGGAACGCCACATGATGCACCCCATATGGTGAGAGGCATAAAAGCCCACATGTCGTTAGCAATGTGCGCCTCTGCAAACTACCGCTGATTCATCATTGTCACCTCCACAAAACACCTATTCAGAGTAACAATAACGGGAACTTTACAAAAATCTTCATATGTAATATGTAGATTCTTCATTTGACCGACATCAAAAAATATTATGATTTTAATGCTAGAAGACTACAAAAATGGATAATTGGTTAACTGTAAGTTGCCTTACTAAATACAGGGAAATACTGTAATGTAAACGTAAAGAAACATTTCATGTAATTTTTCTGTAAAATACATTAAATTTACAGTTTTTGGAAGCTTATAATTGAATCACCTTATAATTTTCAATGAAAAACCATGACCGCAGTATGGTTAAAACAGAAATAGGCTTTATTTATTATTTTATTTATTTTGGTGCCACGGCTTAATCACTTAATTAAATGAAATTAAATGAAATTAAATGAAATTAAATGAAATGAAATTAAATTAAATTAAATTAAATTAAATTAAATTAAATTAAATTAAAGTTTGACCACAAAACAGAAGTTAATATTACATATGTCTATTATAAATGCCAGGAAGCTGTCCAGTAGCTCTACTGCAAGTTGCATTGGACAAAAAAAAAAAGTTATCATTAAGTAATAACTCTCTGTTTGTGCTCCCTGCTGTGATGCTTTCAGTTGTTCATTAATGTGAGAATATTAATGGAATTTGTGGACCAACTGGTGAAATGAATGGATAGTTGAGCTCTCTTGGGATCTCGCCAGTAAAACACAAGAACAGAAGCTGTCATGCCTTTCACTAGAGCCTTGATGATACTCTGAGAAAGGCTGAAACAGAATAAATATCAGCTGTTAAAAGAGAATAGAGAGAGAGAGAGAGAGAGAGAGAGAGAGGGAGGGAGGCTGTGCTTCTTCAAGGCCAAATTTTGATCTGTTGCATTTTGTCAGCTTAATTTGGTTTAATTTTTTCAAATGCCTGCTTTAAAATACTTGGAGGACTTAGGGTTACAAATAAGACTAAAAGACTAAAAGGACTTGGGGTTACAAATAAGCACCTGAACATCCCATTGCTTTGTACGTAGTAATATGGTTTGATTTACTCATTACATTAATTTGTTTAAAATGTGTCGCTTCAAAATGTATTGACAATAATTTTCCTCAAACTGCTAAGGCAAATTTGAAATAACATCTTGTTTTTGCCTCAAGATAAGAAATAAAAAAAATATATATATATTCTCACTTCCAGCCATTGGTCAATAAGTCCTTTCCCCAAACTCACTCCATTGGTTGAGATGTTTTTAGTGTGGCTGGATAGGTGGAATCAACCAAAGAATGGCTTATAAAGCTTTTAATTATTCCAGTTAAATATGCAGAAACATCTATAATATTATTCTAATGTTTATAAAATTACAAAAAAAATGGAATGAAAAATATGGAGTTGCATTTTACAGCTATTAGATGATGGCTCAGTTTCATCACTTGTGATCTTGAAATTCTAAGCATTTGATGAGAAACATAGAACAACATAACTGTCACGATCCTTTGGTATAATTCAACTATTATGATTTTATAACAGCAGTGTTTTGTTAAAACTAACTTTGCATGTTAAAATAGCCTAAAGAAATAAAACAAGTCTGGGCATCAAATTTGCTTTTTTTGTCTAACTGCCGGTCTTGTGACATATGTGTGAAAGCAGACCAGCAAGTGTGACCGTGCAGCACCGCCAAACTATCCTGTCTAGTCCCATGAGAACAACTAACTTTATGAACAGACAGAGACCGCTGCAAAGTTTCTGTTATCATTATCAAGGCCAATTAAAAATAGATTCTCCATGGCCAGCACCCAGCATGATGATCTACTGTACAACACACACACACACACACACCATTTTATGCCACTGAGATTGATAGATTTAGAAGGGCGGCTACTAGATTGCTACAATTTATCATGAGATTTGATGTAGGCCTATGCTCTATATAGAAACGTCTATCTGCATTTAGAAATCTAGAAAAACCAAATCATCCAGGTTATTATTATATCAGTAAGTGTGCTGATAAAATAAATAATAATAATCAAAACCAGATCCTGCCCTTTATCTGCAAATCTGATGGTCATTGAGCTGTTCTAGGAAAGATGGGACATATCAATGTGTAATTTCATGTGTGATTTAACCCTGCTGGAGGCCCATCCATTATCACAGCGTAACAACATGACAATCTAATACCAACATCACCAATGTAATACACAAAAATAGATGCATCCATAACAACGGACAAAAGAAGCTTATACCAGACTGTAAATGCAGGACTCGTTACAATAGAAAGGACACCGTGCCCGTTTGAGTAAATGCCTCTAGATGAGAAGATAATGAAACCGCTGTGTCTCCTAGGCAACTTAAACCACCTTTAACTTAGTAAGTTGGAATTAAAAGATCTCACAAATGTCACATTATCTGTTCTGCTTATACTCTCCATGGCAAAAATGTTTTACAAATGAAGGGGGGAAAAAGAAATAAAAACATTTTTCTGATTTAAGAAAACTAACATTAAAATATATATATTATTTTAAGTGTAGTTTACTTGTGTTTTGAAATGATGACTTTGAAAAGGAAGGTATACTGCTCAGCCCAGACACTGTAGCTTTACATTGGCTTTTTTTTTTTCATATGCATTAACTTACAACCATGAAGCATCATTACATCAGAAATTAATCATACATACAAATTTATAATTATCTCTGCTGGAAAATCCAGTTTAAGCTGTTTTGGAACAATTTGCTGGTCTAAGCTGATCATTAGCTGGTTGACCAATCATGTTCTAAAAAACCAATATGAATGACTTTACATAGTATGGCCAACTGGCAGCTGGTTTGTTGGTGCATGCGCTAATATGGTGCATGGACCACCTAATGACTATCTTAGACAAGTTAGAAATCAGCTATCATAGAGAACAATGTCATGTCATTTACATCCAATCCAAGGTCAGTGTGATTTCAGACGCATATACACCAGAAATAACAATGAAGTCAAATAAAAATACAAAAAGTCTACAGTTCAGCATTATCTTTTATCTAAATCTAATAGAAAAGAATGCAACAGCATCTTATAATTTAAACCATCCAAATGCAAAATGCATTCATTTGCAATACTTCAATAAATACAATAATTATCTTAGTTAATTCCTTCATGTGTCAAACGCGTAGGGAATATTGCATGATCACAATGCATATGAACTGGCAGTTGACACTGGAAAAGGAACAATAGAATTTTCATTACGACAACAGGGACTGAGTATGAACTATCATTCATACTCGTTCAAAACACGTGGTTCATTCGTTTACTTATTGTTTTGTCATTTAAGCGGCATGTAAACGAACGTAAAGCTGTAATGCATCAGTGAGCATCTGGATAGAGCAGCGCACATAAAGAAGTTCAAAGCGCACAGTGATGCTCTGTACATACGCGTCTGCCACATCTCTAGCCCTCTCTGTATTTCTTCTGCCAGTCCTACAGCAGAGCTTTTACTCACTCCGAACATGAAGCAACTCCTCGAAGCAAAGCTATCCGGGAGGACACTCCGAATCAGTACCAACAGAGGCTATCCGCGAGGGGAACTCCGCGTATCGAGACCATCTTCGTCGTGATTCTCCTTCACTCTGCCACTGAGTGTCCAGCGTGAGCGAGCACAACTACACCGCGCGCCGCTTACATCACACGAGAGCGCGCACAGCCAAACGCTACCCGTCATAGTTACACTTTAAACATAGAAAAGTGTGCTGATTTACAGTTGCACTTTAGACACAGAAAGTATGTTTATCTATTTCCTGTGTGTGTGTGTGTGTGTACAACACTATATTATCATACACCTAACAATAACATATAAAATATGTTAATTAAATATATATTAAATACATATTATTATTATATTTTATTAAAATTAAATAATACAATTGTAATTGAATTATATTATATTATGTGTGAACGGGATTAATTATATACTATATTAAAACATAACATAACATTGAATATATAATTGTTAAATTAATAAATTATTGCCTCTTGTATATTATATTATATTATATTATATTATATTATATTATATTATATTATATTATATTATATTATATTATATTATATTATATTATATTATATTATATTATATTATATGTGAACGGGAAAAATTACATAACATTTTAAAACATAAAAATATTTGAATACCATTATTGTATGTGCACAAGTAGCCTCTAATATATTATATCATAAATGTCTCTAAGTTATATTCATGTATATTAACGTCTCTAATTTAATACTATGTAATGGGAATAATATCCTTTATATGTCCTTTGAATATACATAAGTTAGAGACATTAATAATAGGCTAATATCATATCATAGAAGCTTAATATATATACAATTTGTTCAAATAATAATCTGTTTCCTACAACCTTTAACACCTTACGCAACCACAATCCTCCCCTTTAACAAACAAAACAGTAACCCTCTGACCTGGCTGAGGATAATTACTTCTGTACGATCCTGCTCCACTTGACTACACCGCATCCACTTCATCCCATTTGTCAATTCCAAAAATAAAATGAATCCTGGTCGCCCAAGGGCATGTGTTTAATTATGAAATGTCTGTAGACCAAAAGAGCTTTGATTTAAAAGAGTGACTAAAAGAGAGATTTCCTGAAAAATAAATAAAATACATAAATAAATATGAAGTGATTAAACATGAAAAAGGCAACCCAGCTCTCTTGAGAAAAGGCAGATGGTGCAGGAACCAGAGGGAGAAATTGCAGTTAACACAATGTATAACTATTTGGTAATTTGACTATTAAAGCCTGAATCACATGTCATGTTGCTTTGCATAATCCTGATTTGGTTTGTTTATATGGTAAATCACCTGTTATCACACAAATGTACAAGATAATATTAAACTAAAGCCTCAAAGTCAAAGGTGTTTAAACTAATTATTAGATTCACTGATCAAAACTAGTAGTTTAAAGGATCACTTATGGATAATGTGATGATGACAGTGACGTGATCGAATTAGAACTAGAATACAGTGTCCTTAATCGTCCCTGAGATCCATTAATATAGTTAGTATCATCTAGAATAGACATGAAAACTTTGTACGTAAAGAATATTAACTTTAAAATAGCAATGATACCAGAATAACACATTTACCACTTGTTGCTTTCCCTGGTAAAATTCTAGTCTGAACAAGTGTATCACAGAACGGTGGCCCTTTCATAAGACATTCTGGGCCAATTACAGCTCTTATGTAAAGTATCAATACTGCCTAATCTCAAAAATAAACCTAGAGATAGAAATCATATCTAAATTGGCTGTTCCACAGCCACTGTGCATTGAAATATAAAATGTATTTAATCCTTTTAAATAAATAGATGAGACTTGCAAGATTAAGACTTCATGTTGGATGAATTTTTCTGCCATCACATTTTGATGTGCTGCTCCTAAAAATAGTGCATGTAAATCTGACATTCACATCAGACTGTGACCGATAACATTTCCCAGAGTGACTTTCTCAGAACACAGATATTCTAGAGCTCCCTTTTATTTAATCAGTTTCCTCAGTGCCAGTTATTACCTGGATTTAGTGACAGCTTGACTTCCATGACTGCACTGCTGTTTCCAGCTATAGCTGAATCCAGATTTTTGTAGTTTCTGTTTCATTACTGAGTAATTTTTCATGCATTATTTATGCAGACATATTATTCCACAAAAATGTTAACTTAAATGCTCTGCCTTTTCTTCCACAGTGTACAATGCTGCACACTTTTTGAACACCTTGTTTTTGTAGCCTATATATATAGGGTAACTTTGTGCAATTTATGACAAATTATAAAAAGGACTAGCCTAAAATTTATGTCAAACAATAACAATTGTCTTCCATTTTTCATCATGTATTTCCCATTTTTCTCAGTTTTTATTATTATTTTTGTATTTATTTTTTATAATGACTTATGACTTATTTTATAATTAATTACCTGTGGGTTTGTATTCCATTTTATATATATATATATATATATATATATATATATATATATATATATATATATATATATATATATATATATATATATATATATATTTTTTTTTTTTTTTTTTTTTTTTTTTTTTTTTTTTTTTTCCCAGCACCTTTTTTATGATTCGTCTGAGTGAAAGAATGATGTTTTATTTTGAAAAGTTGAATGTGAAAGTAACCTGTGGTTTCCGTCTTCACCAGACGGCGGAGCTACATTGTAAACACACAGCCTCCATTTTCAAACCCGTCCTGAGAAACATCGCGCATCACCGCTGAACATGGGGGCCGTACTCGGGCTTTGTTCCATGGCCAGTTGGGTAAGTTTACATATAAATATACTGATTATATATCAGTATTATCGATGGTAAACAACTATTTGGTTTTCAGCGAATTTATCATGTGTAGCTGATGACATCCGCATCGTGAAAGAAGCGAAAGAGAAAATGGTGTCGGGGCCCTTCGCGATGGTCTAAATTAATAAAAACCCATTGCATCTGTTGAATTATCACCAAGAATGAAACATAACAGCATATTCATTAATTTCACTATGTTTTGGTTTGATTCAAATCAGTTGTTTTTGTTTTACAAGCGTAAAATGTACAGTGTAATGTTGGGTGTTTCCCCTGTTGTGATGAAGCACAAATATTGAATATGTTTTTGTATAGACAATCGTGTATTGTTATGTTTTGCGTAATTTGCATCGCCAAGCAACACATATTACTACGTTTCTCGCAATTGCAGCCAAATAATCAAAGATAAACAATGTTTTGTCTGCGATATGATTTTGGGGGTGTATTAAATGGGACACGCATACAGATGACATTCCACCATAACATGAGGTTTTCAAAGAAGAGCACATGTTAGTTTGGATGTTGCGATAAGATTTCAGCTCATGACAAACACATTCAACAGAGTAACACTATTTTCTGTTAAGTAACACTTAAAATGTACTTTTATTCATGAACAAGTACTATGCTGTGTTGAGACATATTGTAAAATAAATTAATAAATCTGATCTTTTGAACTTTATATTCCTAAAAGAATCCTGAAAATGTTACAGTTCCAAAAAGCAGCACATTGATAAAACGTTTCTTGGGCACCAAATTAGCATATTACAATTATTTCTGACTGAGAATCATGCGACATTGAAGACTGGAGGAATGGCTGCTGAAAATTCAGCTATGCAATCACAAGAATAAATAGAAAAAGATATTTCAAATTTTAATAATATTCAACAATATTACTGTTTTATTGTATTTTTGACCAAATAGATGCAGCCTTGTTGAGCATTGAATAATTCTTTAAGAAATAAATAAATCTTAATGTTCTCAAGGACTCTAAACTTTAGTAGTGTGAACACTTTTTAGAAGATGTTTCTCCAGATGTTTATTTTGGAAGTATTTAATGTCTTAATCATTATCTAAACGCTCTGTTTTTGTTCTGTAAAGCCAGACACATTTAGGCCGAGCTTTGCCTGATGTTTTACCCTGGGAACAAATGAGGGATGAGGCTTCTATTTTTAAGCACTGTTATGAGTCACTTTGAAGTCACAGTGTTTATGCGTCAACCAGCCCTGCTCATTTTGAAGAATGACACTTTTTATGTCTAGAGATGATCGATTTGGCATCTTACTGGATATTGAGATTTGTATTTGCATTTTTTAAAAGCACGGTTAAAAAGCATTATTTACCCATCCTTCATATTGTAATGCTTAAATGAATTTGCAGTATTAAGCTTCTTTTTGTTAATAAAAATAGTGTCATTTATCAATGGCCAAATGTTTATGAAAAAAAATTATATTGATTTGAGGATTTTTAGTCACAATGTCATGCACAATGCATGCCCTAATTACGACTCATCCATTGCTATATATATTTAGGGTTCTAGTACCAGACAGATTTCACAGAAATATGTAAACTGAGATAAAACGATTATTTGAATCGTAAAATGGCTTAAATCACCTTTAATGTGCTTTTTTCTTTTCTTTTTCTTTTTTTATCTTATCTGCAGATTCCTTGCCTTTGTGGCAGTGCTCCCTGCCTGCTGTGCAGATGCTGCCCGAGTGGAAACAACTCCACAGTCACTCGGCTGATCTATGCCTTCTTCATGCTGCTGGGTGTGGGCATCGCCTGCATCATGCTCATGCCAGGCATGGAGGGGCATCTGAAGAAGGTGACCCAGCACTGTTTCTTGGGAATGAAAGTTTTGTATTTGGTTAACAGGGTTGCAGCTGAAGCGTTCTGATTGTGTTGTTGTTGTTGTTTTACGTCACTGCAGATTCCAGGCTTTTGTGAAGGAGGAACGGGGTCGTCCATCCCGGGAGTCAAAGGTCATGTGAATTGCGATGTGCTGGTGGGCTATAAGGCCGTGTATCGTGTGTGCTTTGGGATGGCCATGTTCTTCCTGCTCTTCTCTCTCATCATGGTAAAGGTCAAGAGCAGCCAGGACCCAAGAGCCGCTGTGCATAACGGGTATGTAAGCGTTGATGTGACCTAATGGTTAAAGTCATGACCTCTAACTCAACAGTTTAAAGATTTGAATTCTTATGAGCGAGACACAGGTTTAACGTGCAAATAATTTCAGAAACGTCTCATTGAGCCTCACTAATCTTTGAAATATTCTTCTCCAGGTTTTGGTTCTTCAAGTTTGCGGCCGCCACTGCTATTACAGTTGGAGCTTTCTTCATTCCTGAAGGCCCTTTTACTACTGGTGAAGTTTTGTTTTATTGCCTCAAATATGAAATATGCATGCAATTACATGATTTACAATGTAAGGGTAAAAGGTGACTTTAAATTACCATTTAGCTCTATCAGTAGTGACCAAATTAAAAAGTAACTGCTAAATATGTGTCATTTATTTTTACATTATATGTATAACATACAATCTGCAGTGGGATTTATACAGTCTGCACAGTGTTTGGTCATCTTAAGAAATGAGAGCGTGAGATTAGGCAGACATGAGTTGTTCCTCGTATTTATTTGTGAGGATCTCATGATGATCTTCTGTTGGGCCTCTTCCAGTCTGGTTTTACATTGGCATGGCTGGAGCGTTCTGTTTCATCCTCATCCAGTTGGTGCTCTTGATCGACTTTGCTCACTCTTGGAATGAGTCCTGGGTGGAAAAAATGGAGGAGGGAAACTCTCGTTGCTGGTATGCAGGTATGCGTTGAGAACTTGATTTATAAAGGTATTGTCCCCGTTTTATGCGGTGATAGAGAAGATTGATTGTATTGTTCTAACGTAATTTTTTTTCTACCATCCGTAGCTCTTCTGTCTGCCACAGCCATGAACTACGCTCTGTCACTGATCTCTCTGATCTTGTTCTATGTGTATTACACTCACTCCGATGGCTGCACTGAGAACAAAGTCTTCATCAGCATCAACATGCTGCTATGCGTTGGCGCATCTGTCATGTCCGTCTTGCCTAAAATCCAGGTAATGAATACAAAACGTCTGTTTGTATGACTAGTATTGGAACCGTGATGGTCTCCTTATTAAAACTGCTCAAGGTTTGGATACGCGTCTTATCAGGTGAGCGTCAAGAATTAAATGATGTCTTTACTTTCCTCCTCCAGGAGTCCCAGCCCAGGTCTGGTCTCTTGCAGTCCTCCATTGTTACTCTGTACACCATGTATCTGACCTGGTCTTCCATGACCAATGAGCCTGGTAAGGATTGAGAGAGGTTTGTTTAAATGAATTTTCTGTTGCTCATAAAATCAGTTTAAAAGAATGATTTTCTTTTCCCAAAAGACCGCAAATGCAACCCTAGCTTGCTTGGCATTATTGGCCTCAACAGCACCACCCCTGCTGGTCAGGACCGTGTTGTTCAGTGGTGGGATGCCCAGGGCATTGTGGGCTTGATTTTGTTCCTGATGTGTGTGCTGTACTCCAGGTAAGCCAGTTGATAATTTGTTAAAAGATATGATTTATTTTTGCAGCTATTATTCTATACAGCAGTCAAATTTGTCTTTTTAATTCCTCAGCATCCGCAACTCCAGCAATGCCCAAGTGAACAAACTGACCCTCAGCAGCGACGAGTCTGCTCTGATCGAGGATGGTCCCGCTCCAGAGAACTTTGAAGTGGGTGATGGCACCAGCCGTGCCTTTGACAATGAGAAAGACGGAGTCACCTATAGCTATTCTTTCTTCCACTTCATGCTCTTCTTGGCTTCTCTGTACATCATGATGACACTGACAAACTGGTACAGGTATGTGTGCAAGTTTAAGTGCCCAGTGTATTGGTAATCATGTCTTTGTCTGACTAGGCCTATTTTGGAAGCAGATAAAGGGCATATTTTCAAAAAGGCATTCATCAAATTGTTCCACAGTATATTAAAATGTTTGATTTCATTTGTGGAATTGTGTATATAGAATTAAAATGAATTCAATTAAAATATTGACTTTATTAACCAGCAGTTTTCAATATCTACTGTGTGTGTCTTTTATTTAAATTTTACAGCCCTGATGCCAATTATGAGACTATGACCAGCAAGTGGCCCTCTGTGTGGGTGAAAATCACCTCCAGTTGGATCTGCATCTCTCTGTACGTGTGGACCCTGGTGGCTCCGCTGGTCCTCACTAACCGTGATTTCGACTGAGAGGATGGATCGAAATAAAAGCTTGCAATGTGAATCCGCCATTAATTATGTGAAAATCCACATGTATAGGGATAGTAGTGTCTAAATGTAAATACTTGAGTGTTTTGTTCGTTCAGCTGACCCTACATGTGTTGTTGTTGTTTTTTGAACCTTGCATGCTTTTATGTAGGAGTTTATTAATTCATAAAAGAGCTGAAATAAATGAAAAACATCGCTTGGGTTTCCTGTGATGTGATGTTAATATTTCCTTCAAGAATGTGTTCATCAAAATCGCATAATAATCTCTGTATGGTCTAAAAAAAATAAATACAATGTATCTCAAGTTATTTGTGAAAACAATAGTGAAAATGCAGGTTATGTTTTCCCAGAAATCATGACATCCATAGTTTCCTATTGAACGTGCATATACAGTGTTGAATTAGCATGTGAAAAATTTACAGGCAACTTAAAATTGCAGATTTTGTCATGCATTTCGCTTTTTGATGATTTGCATCATGAACATGACTGTAACGGCGCTAACCATTTTGCAACTTGCACATGTTAGTTGTTTGACCACTATTCATTTCATTCTTGTAGCCAATGTGTGTGCTAAACAATGTTTTGCACTGAATATATTATCCTTGGCTGAAAAAACCCCCTGAATAGATTACTTGTGTTTTCCTTGACCCTTTATTGTATTAAGCAGGTTGGTGGTTTTCTTGACTGCAGTTCTCACATACGTTTTTTTGTTTTATGTCAGTGTTATTTTTTGCTTTTTGACAAGTGCATTGTACTCACCTAACATGTCCTCTTATTAAAGGTTTAAATCCCAGATTATTTTCTCATTGGAGTTTCTAAATATAACTGGGTATTGACAGGTTTCATGATTTAATTTGATTACGGTTCAGGTAATCTATTACTTCAATCTATTTTTTATTTTTTTTTAATGGAAATTAATCTTACAAATAATGTTATGTTAAACTTGGAACCGTCCTGTTTGGTACATCACAATAACGTTAAAGCTTAGGTGTAATAATCAGCACTTATAAGAATCATTTAAATAGCACAAATGGAAGTTTTTATATACATTTCTGATTAGATTATGTCACTACTCAAATAAGTGTTATATATATATATATATATCTATCGTAAATGTCTATTTTTGCAAAATGCTTCTTATATTGTTCACAACAGAAGCTGGTTTATACATCTTTTCACAGTTGAAACAATTACGTGAGATTTTATATATATATATTTTTTTACATTTATGCATTTAGTAGACTTTTATCCAAAGTGCATTTAGGCTATCAATTTTTACCTATCATGTGTTCCCAGGGAATCAAACCCCCAACCTTGCGCTTGCTTGCTCTCTAACTAACGCAATGCTTTACCACTTGAGCTACAGGAACACTAATATATTTATATATATATATATATATATATATAATGTTATATATATAATAAACACCAGAATCAACCTTTAATGCGACTGCAAAGCTTTTTATAATGATGAATATCGCACAGTAACAATAATCACTGTGTATTGTCCAACATTATGGAACTAACCATGAGCCAAGGTCTTCACATCGATTTACAGTGACATTAGAACATCAGGCAGGCACTTCTATACCATACACAACGGATAACTAACATTTTCTGAACTGCTCAACAATAAAACAGGACAACGCGTGCTTCACAAAACAGCTGCAATATAAATCAGCAACATAACTGCAGCCTGATCTCCTGATGGAAATACTGGAAGGAACACTAACTAGTGAACAGTAACTAGAAGTATCTGTGAAAGGAAGGAATGTCAAACTGAGGGACAGATGGTACCAAAAAAAAATTCTGGCTAATAAATATCATCATTTTGATGAATATTTACAAATAATGAAAAGGTCCAGTCCCTGTTTTCCAGGCTAATTCGCTTTCAGATATCTAGCTGTGGCGTGTCGGCGCTGGGCAGGTCAGAGTTCAGTTCACACAGGTAGAATAGCGTGGTCTCGCTCGCCTCTGCCTCTGTGAGGGGCTCCAGACGGATCAGAGAGCTGCGAGGAATCTGGGTCTCCATCTCCAGGGCCTTGTCCAACAGGTCCGCGGGTTCTTCAGGGCTCTGGGGCAGGATAGATTGGGTCAGGTTTTCAGCTGGAGGATCTGATGGGGCCAGAGGGGAGCATCCATCCAGGAAGGCCAGCAGAGGGCAGGTTGTGTACTGGATCAGCTGCTTATCTGAAAGAAGGAACCGAGACGCTAGCAAACACAGCACAGCGAGGGCATGACAGATATTTTACAGAGGAACATACAACACTTACCTGTGTTGCCAGGCTCAGACTTCCCTTTGTTGGCTTTACCCTTTGTTTCTGAGACAGCTTCCTGCCAACAGCAAAAGAAAAAAAATTATAAAAAATATGACAATGCAGAATAAAATGAAACTGGTCACCATGGTGAATTATAGCAGCTGATCAATGCATCAGTGGAAATTATTTTAGAGATATTCAACAAACGGAAATAAAAGGAATGTGGATACAAGGGCTTATGGAATCTCCAAACATACCTTTATGATATCTGGATCAATGCTGAACTGTTTTCCATACAACATGGCCTGGAAGTCTTCCAGACTGCAGTCAATACTGTCCAGATAGTCCATCAACTCAACTCTGTAGTGATTCAATTCACAATGAAAATATTCACTGAATATGCTTAAAGCAGAAGCGCCTCACCAATAAAAATAAAGAAATAAAAAGAGAGATGTAAAGCTTGAACTTTGTTGAAGCCATTCAAATTCAAGTGAAGCCCACTTACACCACATGAGAAAAAAAAAAAACCTTGATAGACACATACTAAGTATGATGGGGGGGGGGGGGGGATGAGAAAAAGTCATAATTATAAGATAAAAATTATGAGAAATAAAGAGATGAAATTATAATATAAAAAGCTGAATTTATGAGATCATTTAATTGTGAGATTAATTATGATAAAAAATTGTGGATTATTGATTACCAAAACACGATTTGTTTTCTTATGCGGCAGAATTTGGCTTCCATAAATAGGTTCTCAGAGTTAGAATAATACTTGATCAAAACGTACAGCAAGAAGCGTTTTTTGTTTTTGTTTCATTTCTCTTGACGAGTGAAGATCTCATCGCAAGAGATATCAAATTTTATATTATATATGGGCAACACTGGCCTACTTACTTGCCAAGAAGGTTTATGTTTTGTGAAAGGGCTCCATTTTCGCTGAGAATAGAGTCCATCAGCTTCACTGGATCCTCTGAACTTAGACCTGACGGTTTGTTCAATTGCAGGATGCTTGACGTGCTTTTGGGTACTGCTTCTTGTTGAGTGGTTGAATTTGTTACACTTCCAATTGTGTTGTCGTTTCTTTTATTCGGACTGCTTTCATAAGCCACTTCCACAATTTCAGCATCTCTGTAAAAAAAAAAAAAAAAAACAGACCTGATTTCTAATTTTCTGCCACAAAATCTCATGCAAAAGAGGTGCGATGCTTTGAATCAACCCCTAAATGCTTACACTTGGTCAGCCGGTACAGATACGCCATCTATAAAGTCCGCATCATCATCTGTGATGTCACAAATGATGACATCTTCAGAAATGTCAGAGCTGTTTTTCGATCCATTGAGTCCATTCACTGGGGACTAACAGAGACAGCAAAAGATGAGTCTCTGATGAACAGATCTTCAAGGTTCAATATTGAGGAATATCATGTTTATATAAATAAATCAGTCCCCCACCAACGTGAATTTAACAGACGGTGATTCGCACAATTTAAGGTTCATATCCAGTGGCAGGACAATTTCACACAAAGTGAACCCTGCCTCAAATCTCATCAAGAGAGAAAAATGCAAGATAATGAATAGCAACATTACAATTAAAAAAACAACTGACAAAATGTTTCTTCCTGGGAAGGAGAGACGAAGTGCACGGAACCTAATCACCTCTGGATGGTTCTAAACCTACTTTGCTGTGGTCCACAGGTTCCTCGAAGATCTGGTGGATGAATTTTGACTTCTTTCCATTACTGCTCAGAGTAAGCGGTCTGTAATCAGAAAGCAAGTAAGGTGCATGTTAATAATAGTAAAAAGTATATTAATATGTAATTTTAATATTTTAAAAATGTTTTTGAAAAACATTTTTTTTGCTTACAAAGGTTATATTTATTTAAAATACTAGGGCTCCACCGATCGTTAATCGCATCTCGTCAGTAAAGCCGGTTCTCTAATCAGCGGTAAATTCCATCAGGTGCGTGATTTCACATAGAGCAGCTGTTACTACACAGAGCCGTTGTTAACTGAGAAAATGCGCAAATAAACGCTGAAAATGAACGTGGATTTGCGCATCTTCTTTGTTAACCATGGCTCTGTGTAGTAACAGCTGCTCTATGTGAAATATTTTTAGGCACTCTGATTGATTGGAAATCCAACGTGCCGGCAACGCGCAAAGAGCCCATTGGATGTGACAACAAGTTCGCACAACACAAGTGTGAGTAACTTTTTTATTATGTGGTCACTATTGCTTTTTCTGTTATCACAGATCGTTTGATTTTTCCGGATCATTTATGCATTTTTAACCTAAATCTCAGCAGCGTCCATCTAGGAAGGATGTAACATACACAACTGTTAGCCAATCATACCAGTGGGCATTTGCTTCCGATTCTAAAATCCACCATGGCTATTCAAACAGAACATTCCCATGAGGGGGGTCAAAACAGGACAGAAAATAGCCTATTACTTCTAAATTATGCGGTTTCTTGATGTAAGAAAAAAATAAAAAATAATTACATAAGTAGACCTAAAAAAAACAGCACAAATGAATAAAAAAACCAGTAATTTCTGTCTCTATAAAAAAACAAAACAAAAAAACAACCCCAAACCTCTAAATGCCGGTTCTTTTATTAGATGCGTACACATACTTTTTAGTCTTACCTTTTGCGTTTTAAATTTAACATGCGATTGTTCTGAACCAATGTGAAGATGAACTGCACCAGCTGGAAGGGACAATACAAAAAGTGGCATTAGAATTCAAACCCGTTCATTAGGTTGTGCACATTTTATGTTGATATACAATAGGAATGTCTGCAAAGCTGCTACATGCAAGTAGAACGTACCTCCTTTATGACCTGCTGCTGCTGTGCATGTTTCTGTCTGAGGTCTGAAATCTCTGTCCAAAGAGCTTCATTCTCTCTGAAGAAAAGACAACAGTAAAGAGAATGAGTTATATATTTTCTAAAGAACACACCATGATGTCAGAGTGTAGGTCCTTGTTCCTGTTACTATGATATTCGGAGTGGTTTAACCATACTGGTACTTGCTGAACAGGGCATTATTAATCACAATTAGTGACTAGTCTGTCTGTTCCCTTAACTTCTGGGAAAATGCACATGGACAAGATTAAATGGATTCGTTCACTTCCAGAATAATTTACTTGATAATTGCCATCCATGATGTTCATGTCTTACTGTCTTCAGTTGCAAAGAAATTAAGGTTTTTGAGGAAAACATACCAGGAATTTTTGCCATATAATGGACATTTCTATAATTCACTTTAAATGATCACAATTTTGATGGGTCAATAACCATATTTTCGTTTACTGTTTTAATCCTTTCAACTCTAATGGGAGTCTATTCCACTCATGTTTTTCTCTAAAAGCAAAAGATAATTTACCAAAGGTAGTTTTTCTTAACGGTCGTTACGATCATCTCTAATACCTGCAGGTGTACAGCGTCCTGTTATCTGACCCATGTATTCCATAAAAACAGGTGGAGCAAAACTATTTAAGATCATACAAATAAGTACCAAATCAACAAATTTAATCAAATGATTCATAGTTTCAGTAAATTTTTGTGCAGCTTGTTGTTGACTTTTTGCATGTACATACAACACAATATCATCTGCATAAATTTGACAAAAGACATCTGGAGGACATACATTTAGTAAATCATTTACATATATCCTAAACAATAATGGGCTGAACATAGAACCTTGTGGGACTCCAATATTATAATCGAAGTAATCTGATGTTGCATTTATAACCTGTTTGAATTGTTTTCTATTTTCTAAATAAGATTTATTACTCAGTTGAAAAATGTAAACTAAATAACAAAGTAAAATCTCATGATTTACAGTTTCAAAAGCTTTCTTAAAATACAGGAATACAGCACCAACTATACCTCTTTTATCCATCAAATACTGAATATATTTTCCAACATAAACAAATTTGCAGTTTCTGTAGAATATTTTTTTTTTGTAAAATTGAATTGCATAAGGTGAAGGGAAAATGCAATTATTAAGATATGTGATTTTTAGCTCCACTACCCATTTTTCTGTGACTTTTGACATTACAGAGAGAATATTTATTGGTCTATAATTACTAATTTCTGTATATCTTCCAGAGTTATGAACGGGGTAATTACTCCAAATTTCAATGCAGAGGAAAACTTCCTTGTGTTATTGATAATAATTAATAATCTGAGTTAGGGGTCCAGTAAATAATTATTTTGAGTAAAAAAAAGAAAAAAAGAATCCAATCCATATTTATCTTTAGCTGAATTTTTAAGTTAACTAATTATTCTATCAACTTCTCTATTTGACACTTGTTTAAGAGTAAGCTACTTTTTTTAAATAAACAAGACACTATCCATCAATGCAATAGATGAAATATCTGGACAAATAGTCTTAGTAAAAACACTTATTACATCTACAAAATAATTATTAAAAGTATTTGCTATCATAGCATGTTAAGCATATTAAAATGTATCTTTTCATATTTCATCATAGATTTAAAAAATGTTTCAATTCTTTATCTCCGTTTCATTAAGTGACCAAATATTTTCATTTAACAATGGGAAGATATTTTTCTTCCTTGGTCTACTTTCAACTTAAGTCTCAAACTATTTACAGTAGTTTGAATAACATCAATTAGAACATTTGTATCCCTTTCAACAAAATTTTGAAAAATTGTTCTTCCCATCTTCTAATGCCCTTTTAAATTATTTACATCACTTTTTGGTATTCTAAAATTGTATATTTTTCTATATAATTGTATATTTGTTTAGTCTGATGACTAAACCTCCTCTTTTTCAGTTTTCTTACTACCAAAGTTAAATTATGGTCTGACAATCCTGTAATCATATTAAAAGTCTTAAGTACATATTCAGGTTTATTTGTAAAAATTAAGTCAATTTGTGTTTCAGACGATCTAGTTTTTTTTTTTTTTTTTTTTTTGTGGGTCCTTTTACATGCGGTTTCAGATCAAAGTTATAGTTATATTATTCAATTTCTTCCTTTCCGTTTTATCTAACCATTTTACATTTAAGTCTCCAAATAGAATAACGTCTTTAGTAAAATACTATAATTTAAGAAGCTTATATAATTTATCATAAAATTAATTCTTTTTGCTGAAGGTGGCCAATAAACTGCAATAATTATAAAAGACATTTGTGGTGAAAGAGAAACATCTAAAACTTTTCCATATCTAAGTTATAAACTAACTGTAATTCAGTACACAGAATAATATCCTTAATATAAAACATAATACCCCCACCTCTACCCACCAACCCATCACTTCAAAAAAAATATTATAACCAGGGACACACAACATTGCTGATGGTGAAGTAGCGTTCAACCATGTTTCAGTCAGACATACAAAAAAATCATTTCATTTCATTACACTTTGCCATAATGCTACGGATATGTAAATTACCTGCCAACAGTCAGTTTGGTTTGGAATCAATGTCCCACAGAATCCTTGCATGATTTACATTTTGAAAAATTGCAATTTGGACGTTCAACCCATTGGCCACTACTGATGTCGATTATGAAAGGCTTTACATTACCTTTTCAGCGTAGCAAGTCTAGCATCCATGTTTTCTTGCTGCTCGTGGACATTCTGTACATTTGTCAGAATTTTAGAAAGATCTTCTTGTCTTATTTTGTTCTCTTCAGGACGTGCATTGGAGACCTATAATTATATAATTATATACAATCAAGAATAAGAAATACTTACAAAAGTTACAATTCTAAACTATTTGTTCTTTACATTTTTTTACATTTGCATCTTATTTTCAGGTCTCCACTGTCTAATGTATTCATTTTTAACAGATATGTCCTTACCTTTCTTTTGATATTCTCTAGCAAGTCATCTTGCCCATGTTTGAAGTATGGATGCTGGAATTCAACTGGTCCATCTCGCTCTTGCTTCACTATGCCCGTTTCAATGTGCATCACCTTGCGAAAACCATCTGTTTGTGAACAAAGAAACAAACACTGATCTCAAATTACAGCTGAACAAAGAGTAAGGAGGAGAATTTCGGGGGAGGTTTAAAGAACACACTTACACATGTTGAGCTGTCGGACGAAACTGGCCATGTTGTTGTGCTTGAAAAATTTGGGGAGAATCTCTTTTGCAAACCTTTGTTCATCCAGTACAAGGAAACTATTTCCTTCCTATAAAAATAAATTAAGTGCCCTTTTAGCTAAAGAAAACAGACTTGTCATTCTGTATGCTGTTCCTTATTATGTAGAACACACAAGGACATTTGCTTGACTCACAATATAGCACATAGACTCTCTCGCTCTCGTTTATTTTTATATATTTTTTTAATGTATAGGCATGGTCAATATGAATTCTCGATTGAATAGAACAGCATTTACATTGTTCAAAAAAAGCTACTTTTGTATTTCACTGAGAAAGAATAGAGAATAATAAAAATAACAGTACATTGCAATAGACCAGCCTGGACAGAACAAGAGCTTGAACAAGGAGTTGTGCAGCATATTCTGAAAGAAAGGGCCTTATTTATTAGTCATATTGTTATTTATTTAGTTTTTTAGATGATTTGCACATGCAAATAAATGAATCAACTAGAGTGCAATGACTGTTTTGTCCTTGTTTATTTATGATTGTTATATAAGTATGTATCTGTATATATACACACAAGCTTGTATGTGTCTTCATACTGTTATTTTTATTGTGTGTATATAAAGATACATTCTTATATAACAATAGTTATATAGTTAATTCATTTATTTGCATATCCAAATCATCTAAAAAGCTAAATAAATAACAATATAACTAATAAATAAGGCCCTTTCTTTCAGAACATGCTGCACAACTCCTTGTTCAAGCTCTTGTTTTGTCCAGGCTGGCCGGTCTATTGCAATGCTCTCTTGGCAGGTCTTCCAGCCAGTTCTATCAAAACTTTACAAATTAACCCAGAACATAGCAGCAAGATTAATTTTTAATGAGCCTAAAAAATACATGTCACACCTCTGTTTATCAATTTGCACTGGCTACCAATAGCTGCTCGCTTAAAATTCAAGGAATTGATGTTTGCCTACAAAACTACCACAGGCTCTGCACACATTTACCTAAATTCATTACTGCAGACTTATGTGCCCTCTAGAAGCTTGCGTTCTGCAAGTGAACGTCACTTGATTGTGCCATCCCAAAGAAGCACAAAATAACTTTTACGGACTTTTAAATTAAACGTTCCCTTCTGGTGGAATAACCTCCCCAACTCAAGCTGAACAGCCGAGTCCTAATAGCCATCTTCAAGAATCGGCTTAAAACACATCTCTTCCATCTTTATTTGAACCTCTAACTTTAGCACTCAGTATTCTAATTCTACTCTTAAAAAATAACTACCTTTCTAATCTTTTTGTATTCTATTTTCTTATATATATATATATATATATATATATATATATATATATATATATACACACACATACATATATATATATATATATATATATACACACACATACATATATATATATATATATATATATATATATATATATATAAACTTCTAACACTAGATTGCTCTATTCTTTTCCTGTTCTGATTTATTTTTATTTATTATATTATTTAAAAGCCCTTGCTACGTGTACTGCGTTAAGCTAACTGAGACTTGTTATAGCAAAATATGTTATAGCAAATCTTTAATACTTAATCATTGCAATGCACGGCATCTATGATCTAAAACCCACCCATCATAATATACATTTGTAAATATAGTAACGTTACCTGGGTCACAAATAACTGTCTCACTGTAACTTATGCTAAGCTAGAATGCTAACATCAAACGTTAAATTATTTCTCTCATTTACCTGGCTCCAGCAAATAAATTCATTTGTGTCCGAATCCTCGACGAGGGTCCAAAGCTTGGTGAGAAACGCGGGAACGTTGGAGCTGTGTTTCATTTTGCTGGAATGAAAATGAAACGCTGCAAATGACAAATAATATGAGTCAGTTAAATTTCTTTCTTGTGTTTAGATAAAACACGAGAACCAGTGAAAATAGCGACGCAACTACACAACTTCCTGTAGGATTTAAGAGCTGTGATTGGCTTGTTGTGGCCTTACGTAAGATTGCTCACGTGCACGGCCATCCGTGTGTTTTTGGTAGCCAATAAAAACGCTCCGCTGAAGGGACAGGTACCTGATTGGTCACTCCTTCACTAAGAGAAATAAAACGTCAACAGCGATCAAGAATGAATTGCGTGGATTTCAGTTACTGTTGTTTTTGTTGTTGTTGTCTTTTATGGCTGTCTGATGTACAAATCGCAGAATAAAATCTCACTTAATATAGCTATTTAAAACAAAATGATAATTGGTTTATATTTAGAATACATTAGAATATTTATATTAGAATATTTTTCTTCCACCAAAAAAAAAAAATAAAAAAAAATTAATAATAATAATATATATATATAATCACTCATATGAGATGACAAATCCAGCAATGGCATCTCTGAATCCTTTTCCAAGATAGCTACTGAATCCATGCACATAGTCACAAAGTCTAAGGCAAATGTCATATAAATGTCTTTTGGGGCAACAGTGTGACAACTAACCCCCGGTCTCCTATTTTAACAGCAGATCCAGTTTGTGCATGGTATAAAGTTGCAGTTTATACATTTAGCACCAGGGCAGTGCACAGACCTTTTGAGGGGCATGTGCTGAAACTGAAAAAGGGCACCCCCCCCCCCTTTTTTTTATTAGAGAATATTTAGTAAGCCTGCATAAAAGGAAGAAATGGTCACATCTTCATGACAAATTCAGTAACACAAAATAATAGTCTCAAAAGCTTTAGATTTATTCACGATTAATAACAACCATAACAATAATATTAGATAATTAGATAATATAGATAAACAGGGTTTTAAGGGCTTCTTTAAACCTAATACAACAGCAACCTTCTGTGAGCCATGTATCTGGCAAAAATTTGATACTGTGGTGGACCAGGGATGTTGGTCTCTTGAAGGTCTCTTATTCACTACACTTTCCCTAAAATAAGCCAGCAATGAAAAAATAAATAAAAATAGTGTGAAAAGTACAGTTGCAGTGAAAAGCATTTCTGAAGGATCACGTGACACTGAAGAGAACTGGAGTAATGATGCTGAAAATTCAGCTTTGATCACAAAAATAAATTACATTTTAAAATATTCAAATAGTAAACAGTTATTTAAAATTGTAAAAATATTACACAATATTACTGATTTTGCTGTATTTTGGATCAAATTAATGAACCCTTGGAATGAATCATGAATTACATTCTGCATGATAAAATATAAAGATTTCAGTGATCTTCTGTCATTTTTCTTTTAGTTACTACTACATTACTGTAGTAAAACCATGTTTTACAACATTTTATACAGAGAGTATACAGAGAGTATACCATAACATGATAAGCCTAAATGTTAATAAATTAAGTGTATCAGCAATCATAAATCAAAGAAGAAATTTCTTAGAAATATGTTATCTACAGTGGTGGACGAAGTACACAAATCAAGTACTTGAGTAAAAGTACAGATACGTATAATAAAATATTACTCCAGTAAAAGTAAAAGTACTCCTTTTTCAATTTTACTCAAGTGAAAGTACAAAAGTACTACATTTTTTATGTACTTAAGTAAAAAAGTACTGAAAGATAGATGTTTGCAATTTTATATAGGCTAATTTAATTTTATATTAGCACTTTTTTTTTATAATCCTACTGATCAAAATACCTGGGATTTTTTCCAAAATAACCACTATATGGAGTGAAGATATATTTTTGTTGTTGATATGGACTACGTTGATATGGACTACGCCACCTACAATAAAAATATTTGGTGGTTGAATAAAAATATTTGGACATTATAAAAATTACCTCAAGTTAGCACCAGCAAGCTTGTTAGCTAGACAGTTAGCATCAGCTAACAATATTTGCTTATTTTCAGTGCGGTTATGAATAACGTCCTTAATAACAATGGATGAAAAGTTTAGAGCTTTACTGATGATTAAGTCTAGAGTGTGTCCACCTTTGTGTGTGGGTCCATGTACATGCTGAATCGACAGGTAAAAAAAGCCTCAAGTCCAAATATTCATTTATCACCAATTAACCGTTTGACAAACTTGCTTCGATGTCCAGATCTGAATAAAAAAAAATCTCAAACATGCTCCGATATCCCGATCAGAATCAACCGAGTCGCGAACATGCTCCGAAGTGGCGCTCTGAATCAACCGAGTCGCGAACAGGCTCCGAAGTGGCGACCTGAATCAACCGAGTCGCGAACAGTCTCCGTAGTCTCGATCTGAATCAACCGAGTCGCGAACAGGCTACGAAGTGCCGATCTGAATCAACCGAGTCGCGAACAGGCTCCGAAGTGCCGATCTGAATCAACCGAGTCGCGACCCAGCTAACAAATTTATGTTGTGAGAACGTTTTCCTAACGTTCCCTTTTGGTTGTGGAAACGTTATTTTGAATGTTGCAAATAACGTTGAAATGTCCAGTTTGTTTAATGTTCCCAGAACGTTTTTTTATGGTTAGTATAACGTTCCTACAACGTTCTTGAAACTTAAATTTCATAAAAAATATAACGTTCTATGAACGTTTATTTAGAATGTTCCAAAAACGTTGAAATGTCCAGTTTGCTTAATGTTCCCAGAACGTTTTTTAAGGTTATTATAACGTTCCTACAACGTTCTTGAAACTTACATTTCATAAAAAATATAACGTTCTATGAACGTTTATTTAGAATGTTCCAAAAACGTTGAAATGTCCAGTTTGCTTAATGTTCCCAGAACGTTTTTTTATGGTTAGAATAACGTTCCTACAACGTTCTTGAAACTTACATTTCATAAAAAATATAACGTTCTATGAACGTTTATTTAGAATGTTCCAAAAACGTTGAAATGTCCAGTTTGCTTAATGTTCCCAGAACGTTTTTTTATGGTTAGTATAACGTTCCTACAACGTTCTTGAAACGTACATTTCATAAAAAATATAACGTTTTATGAACGTTTATTTAGAATGTTCCAAAAACGTTGAAATGTCCAGTTTGCTTAATGTTCCCAGAACGTTTTTTTTATGGTTAGAATAACGTTCCTACAACGTTCTTGAAACTTACATTTCATAAAAAATATAACTTTCTATGAACGTTTATTTAGAATGTTCCAAAAACGTTGAAATGTCCAGTTTGCTTAATGTTCCCAGAACGTTTTTTTATGGTTAGTATAACGTTCCTACAACGTTCTTGAAACTTACATTTCATAAAAAATATAACGTTTTATGAACGTTTATTTAGAATGTTCCAAAAACGTTGAAATGTCCAGTTTGCTTAATGTTCCCAGAACGTTTTTTTATGGTTAGAATAACGTTCCTACAACGTTATTGAAACTTACATTTCATAAAAAATATAACTTTCTATGAACGTTTATTTAGAATGTTCCAAAAACGTTGAAATGTCCAGTTTGCTTAATGTTCCCAGAACGTTTTTTATGGTTAGTATAACGTTCCTACAACGTTCTTGAAACTTACATTTCATAAAAAATATAACGTTCTATGAACATTTGTTTTGAACATTCCAATAACGTTAAAATGTCCAGTTTGCTTAACGTTGCTAGAACATTATTTTACAGTATGGTCAGCATAACGTTCCTGCAACCTAATTTTCATTTAAACACAATATTCTATTCACATTTATTTGGAAAATTCCAAGAACATTAAAATGTTGGAACTTTATTTTATGGTCAGCATAATGTGCCTACAATGTTCTTTCCACTTAAATTTTATTAAGAATAAAACATTGTATAAAGTTTAATTTGAACATTACAAAGTGTAGCTTAATAAAATTTTATTTTCAGGTTAGCACTGTTGCAACATTCTCTTTCAGCATAACATTTTTTAACACAACATCCCAGATCCAAGCAAGCATTCAATTACATGTGCATTTCAACAGGTATCTGAATTATTAAAGATAATCACTTTCACTTTCAACACATTGAACAGACTGGTGAAAATTTAATATCTTGTAAAAAAAAAATGTAAGTCCCCTTTAGTCAAATATTTAATCTAATTTTTTTGCTATAATTTGTCTTTAACTTTGTGCTTGTGCGCTGGTATTGGCATGCTATAGGAAATTATTCTTAGATGTGATTGGTTATTGGATTGTGATGTAGCAATATTTAATGCCACAAAGACAAAAAAACAGCATAAAAACTTGATTTTCACTACAGAAGGACTTTAATATTTAGTTTAATATTTATGACAATAAACTATTGTTCATAGCTAAATATATAACTATCATACTTCTATATGAATTTGTGTTTGGGGTGTGGGTGCTGAAAAGCACTGTGGGAACTGTCCGGTCTCTCCGCGCTCCATCTGTAAAGTAAACAGATTAGCTGATGTTACAAACTGTGTTATTACAAAATTCGGTAACACTTTAGAATAAGGTTCCATTAGTTAATGTTAGTTAACTACTTTCGTTAACATGAACTAAGCAAGAACAATCCTTCTACAGCATTTATAAGTCTTAGTTCATGTTAATTTCAACATTTACTAATGCATTATTTAAATCAAAAGTTGTGCTTGTTAACATTAGTTAATGCACTGTGAATTACCATGAACTAACAATGAATAACTGTATTTTCATTAACTAACATTAACGAAGATTAATAAATACAGTAATAAATGTATTATTCATTGTTTGTTCATGTTAATTAATACATTAACTAATGGAACCTTATTCTAAAGTGTTACCCAAAATTCCTATGAAATAATAAGTCTACTGCCTAGACTTTCAACGGAAAGACAAAAATGATGAAAGATTATAAAAAAAATAAAAATAATTGTCTAAATGGGTGTGAACAACATGAGGGTGAAACAGTTAAACTTTCTACTTGGACAATGCAGCCACACTGTTCAGTTTAAATATGCAGTAAAATCAGTGCTGTTAAATGTTATTACCGTACCAGCGTAATGTTATGCTAAACATATTTGATATTAGAATTAGGGATGGGTAACGATTTTTGAATATTCGATTAGTTGATTTAATGACCGATTATCGATTAGGCTGTGCGATTATTTTCTAAGGATGTGAACCGTGCCCGAGCATCTCTTACCCCCAAAGCCCAGTTCGGGTGACTGTGATTGCTCTGTGCTGCGCTCGTACGCGGTTGGTTGGAAGAAGTGGGCCAGAACGCGGTTCATTTTAATTAGTGTGCTGTACACGTGCAGTGTGAGCAACCACGCCAGGGAACTACTGACACGTGCAGCATGATTAATTGAAAGGGGCAATTTTGGAGGGGCAAACGCCATAGAATTATAAAGCAATATGTTGTGAGAGGGTCTTCTGTCTCACCGCATCCCAAACGACTCAAAATAATGAACCACAAAGTTAACAGAATGATGCAGTCCACTAGTGTTCTCAAAAGACCCGGTACTTCGGTACCAAATTGGTACTAAAAAATTTTAAAGTGACGGTACCAGGTTTCTTTAAGTACCCGTAGTCCCGAGGTCCCATTCAAACCCGGTTCAGCGCTATGATTTCCGTGAAGCAGAAAACGAGGACGGAATCTCAAAATCCTGTCATGAAAATTAAACTTACATTTTAATATGGACAGTCATGGAATTTGTCGAAGTTAGCATAAATGAATCAAATCAAATCTCCATATGGACCAGTATCTGTAAATGTTAAAACGCAAATGTTGCTTGAAATATGAATCCGTGTTCTGCGCGTCTCTGTGTGTATTAATGAATGGCAGAGACGTGCGGGTTTGTTTACTACATAGACTGAAGCGCATAATTTCAGCATCTGAGCTTCAGAGTTCTCTCTCCATCAAGAGATCTTTTCAGTTTCTCACACATGCAAAAGAGAGAGAGCGAGAGTCTTACTACGCTGAATCGACACGCTATATGTAAACTATTCTTTATTGTCTTTTCCTGTAAGTTAATAAAGAATTATTCATATTCATTTTTGAACAAGCAGAAGACATAACGGTTTCTCCAGTAGTGGGCGGAGCTAATGCGCAAATAGCAATTTCATTGGCTGGCGCTGATCTAGTACCCTCCCCTGTTTTGATTTCAGCAAATCAGTTTGACCGAACGCAGACAACGTGATTAATATTCATGAACCCAGCAGCTCATCAATTCATAGTGCATTGTATATACATTAGTATGATAGTAGAATTACTACTAGTATTATCTTTTAATAATAATTAATATGATCTATTACTATTTTTTTTACAGAAACCATCAATGACCAAAAATATCATAAGCATCACCACCAGTCTTAAGTTCAGTTAAAATGACAAATATGCATTCATTAGGCCTAAAAGTTAATTTTTACATAAAGGCATTGTGCTAGAAATATTACTATTATTTAGTAAAATGTATGTGATACTACTACTATTGCTGAAATAATTTATAAAACTTTATTTTTTTAAAGAAATAAATCACAATATTTCTTTCACGTTTTAATTTTACTAGAAAATCCCCTTTATTTACCAGAAATAAAATGGTAAATTAAAAGACAAATTAAATTTGGGTGAAACGTGTTTACTGTTTTTCATAATTATATAAATTGTAGAAAAACTTTAAACCAAATTGTAAATAAGTACAAAGAATGGCATTGGTTTTATTTTTAGTGCTAAAAAGTAATTTTTTTTTAATTAGAATATTTTTGTGTTTTGCTTTGGTACCGATAACCATGGATTTTCACTGGTATCGGTACCGAATACTGAAATTTTGGTACCGTGACAACACTCCACTGTGCAGAGCGAGAAACTTCCTGTGTCCCACGTAATTCGTGATTACGAGCTAGCTGCATTAAAATGAATTGTTATTTGTTGAAGGACTAAAATGTAATATTCCACTGGTTAGATAACCATAAAATGTTTTTAAACCATTAAAAAATTTGACTCTTGTTATGTTGATTTTTACATATGAACATGTTATGTTTTTATGTTCACATAACACGTTATGTGACTATTCGCAAGTTTTTAATTATGGTAAGCTTGGAAATAATATGTAACGTTTCAATCTAGGCCTGTAGCTATCGAATATTTAAGTAATCGAGTATTCTACCAAAAATTCCATCGATTAATCGAGTAATCAGTTAAAATGCGTTTTTGCTTAATTAAAGTGCAATATTAATTATGCAAGAGAAAATAAGACTCCTGGGCCTCTAAAATGAACAACTAAGTTTCCTTTTATAAAAAAAAATTATTTTTATTTTTGAAATGCATAGAATGCAATGCATACATCAAAAATAAACATTTAATCACTACCCATTGTTTCTCTGTCTGTACTTGTCCTGTGAACAATGACAATAAATTTATATATAAAGTTAAATTAAGTGCATTTAAGTGCCATTCAATTGGGGTTTTAAATAGATGCACATTAAACACATAAAACATTAATTTAATTAATCTTTTAACTATAAAAAAAATTAAACAAACTTAACTTTTCAGTACTAACCCGCAATAACTTTAATAAACCAGACTTTTATTTTGACGGGTTGACATACCTTTACAGTTCTGTGTATGTGATGTGACGCTAGTTTTAATCAAATCAAATGGTCAAATGCTCATGAAGTGATTTTCAGTGCAGTTCTTGAGATGTTCTTCATGTGTTCACGTCCTTATTTAGAGAGACAGCAGACGCTGAAATCACCGCTAGCATCATGCGCGCTTCCGTGTGTTTAATGAATGAAGACGCGCTTCTGCTCCATTCATTAACAGAGACACGCAGAACATGCAGGATTCATATTTAAATAGACTGTTCCGGCTTAATATTTACAGATATTAGTCCATATCATGATTTGATGTAAGTGCAATGACTTTTCGATTATTTCATTCAAAATTTGGCAAATTCCGTGCCATTCAAAAATCATAGGGCTCTAGTTGTGGTATGCCAGCTCTATCTTGCAATGGACACACGCCACGACGTTCTCTTTACGTTTGCCCGCGCCCTCAAATCAAAACACTGCTGACTCCTTGTGTCTCCTTTCGCTTTGTGGGTGACGTAAATGCGTTGTGTCACATAAAAGAGGCTTCGAGGCAGAGGAATTTGCTTCGATCATTTTTTTAATCAAGTTACTCGAGGAATCGTTTCAGCCCTATTTTAATCGCAATAAGCTTTGAGCTTTGTTACTTTTTATTATAACACAAAGCCTCAGGCTTCTGTCAATTTTAAGATAAAATACAAACAATAAATGAATAACGTGAAGCATGAAAGGTGCCACATCCTTTTTTTAAATTACAGGTGTAATATATTCAATTTTACTTCATGCAATGTAACATGATTTCATTGTCGTAGTTTTGACTTAATTACTAAAATATAAATCTTTTTTTTTTTTTATTTGAGAAGGATAAACTGATCAAAATTGCTCAACTCACGGTCTTGAGCTGGTCGCTTTGTAGGCTATTTAAAAAACAAACAAACTTGAATTTAACAAACATAAAATGTTCCAATCATATTTCTGAATTTAAATTAATAAAGAATCGAAACGACCAGCCATGTAAGGCTCTATGTTAGTTCTCTTGTTTCAATTAAAAGCTCCCCCTCGGTTTGTCGGGCCCATATAAGTACTACCTACTTTTGTCATGGAAGGGGACAGAATCTGACAGGGTAACAGAGATGGACAGAGCAATGGCCCGGAGCGTGAAGCGCAGTCTACAGGCCAGCGGGAAAAGGGAGACATAATCAGAGCAGTGGCGGTTCTACATTGAAATACACCCTGGGCGAGAACCCTTTCGAGCGCCCCCCATCCCCCCCCCCCCAACCACACACACACACAAAAAATAGCAAACAAAGTTCTGCACAAACAGCAATATTTTATTATAACAACTGTTTTCATATGATGTGAGATCATTGCATGCATGTTTCCAATTTGCCATTCCTGCACTTGTTAAATTGATGTTCCTCTTGGAAAACAATTTGCACCAGAAGCAAAAGAGGCTGTTGTTCTTAATTGAATAAATCAGCCAACTTCTTGCCATCTTTTCACCACTTACTAATGTTTTCTTAAAATATTAGTGGTGGCAACTTCTCCCATTACTCTCATTCCTACGGAAAACAAAGCCAGGTGGCACTTTACTTGGTCCTCTGTGAACCAGCTCAGTCCGAATCCTGTCAGTCAGATATGAGGGCCAGTGGGGCTCAGTGGGGGTTCAGCTCCAGGCATTTCTATCAGACAGCATATTGGCATATTACTCAAAACACATAGCAGTGAAAAAACACAGTCCTACTCATAAATATTAAAATTACATTAAATTGCAGTTGTCTTGTAGCCCACACACACACACATACACACACACACACACGATATGCACACCTGAAAGCTCATGCTGGGTAGAAGTAGAGGCAAAGAGGTCTTCATCCTCAATATCAGATATTTGTGGAGACATATGTGTAGCGGAGGAGGTGGTTGGCTCATCCTGACCAGTGGCAGAGGATGCTCCAAAATATTTTAGAAGTGCCCATGAAATTGCAATTTAACTGCATTTGAAATCAAAAGACCATAGGATAATGTTTTATAAAGCTAAAACAGCCTAGGGTCAAATTGAATCAAAACATAATAGAAGGGTTACATAAACATGCTCTTACACACTAAATGTCTGTCATTACACGCTATATCCTCCTAGACCCGGAAAAAAAAAAATATATATATTTATTTCATTTTCCCCCCATGTCATCACATTGTTTAGAGCATAGAAACAAATAGTAAAAAAAAAAATACAATGAAAAATCATATTTTATTCACATTATGCTATGGTCACTGGGACTTTAAATTATATGTATAGGCAAAAACAAAAACTTTTTGGGTTTCAGGATATTTTTCAACCAAAATTTGTATATCAATCTAACTTTCATGGAGGTGCCATTAGGTTACTGCCTCAAATTATACACATGACACACGTTTAGTTATGACTTGTAAAACTATATTTAGGAAACTATACTTAGCATACTGTGTAGCAAATAAAATGCTGTTGGTTATTTACGGGGCCTAATGTTAAACCAACTGATGGAAATGATAACTGAACTTTTAACAGTTTTATTGCAAAGCACAATATTATAAATTAGATCTCGTAATTGAGTTGAAACCAAATTATTGTTGTATAAGCATAGCAAGCATCATAGCAAAAAGGCTAACAAAGAGTTATACCCACCACCAATTAACATTAGCCCTTCATTCATGAAATGGATACTGTAATCATACAGAGACAATAGTTGCATACCTTTATCTTTTGCTCGTTTCTCCTCTTCTTCTTTTCCGAAATTGGGCACCTGGCTTTGACCTTTTCTTCTCCATCTCTGTTTATTTGGCACTCGACAATCAACAGATTTCCCATCCCCCCACCTGTCACTCACGACCAGAAGTCAAGGCTAAACCAATTCACCTTGATGACCGCATAATCGTTTTGTATTACCTAGTTTCATTTGCAGGAACTATAGGCCTGTATTATAACATTATGAATGAAATGTGCGTTATTTGGAAGAAAGTCGAGGTGTGTGACTGACTTTAGCCTATTATTAATTATATTACTAGTGTGGATCCCCCGTCCCCGTCCACCCCCGCCCTGTCCGTTCCATTTGAGAGAGACCCAGAGGTGAAATGTCGCACGCGCCTCTCGCCCCACTCCCTTACACTTCTCTCACAACACAAAGCTTCAATGGATATTTTAAGCAAGCAGGGGCGCCGGCAGCTGCAGGGAGCGCCAATTTGCCAATTCCACACACAGTGAAATGATATAAATGACGAAAAATCGCTTCGCGACACAGAGGATTTTTTTGTTTATCTGCTCGTGCTGCCGCCCCCAATGTGTCACGAAAAAATGACGCCCCGGGCGGCTGCCCGGTTCGCCCGTGCCTAAAACCGCTACTGAATCAGAGGGTAGTGCTGCCAATAACTAGAACTGTGGACATGCTAATTTTTTTTTATAAAAATATAAAATAGGTTATTGTTATATATACATACATTACATTTAATATTCAAATCAGTGCCTTCATTCAGGCTGTTCACAACATGTTTTAACGCGTACCGTGTTTTATGATATTCTGTTTAACACGTAATGTGTTTTAAGCATAATAATTATGTCTGAATTAATCTGTTCTAATCTTAATCTGTAAACTTCATTTAAAAATGCTATGAATGTTCATGCTCATTTTAAAAAACGAAATGCCATAGGCTCCTACAACCTTGTGAGCAATTGATAATAGACAGACTGTTATGTTATTAATTGCCATCATTCGGATTTATATTAATATGCTTTAGCAATCATACAACCATCAATTGGCTTGGGTTAGGATAGACCTTTCTCTAATATATTCAACAGTTTACCATCATACAGACTGAAAGCCTGAATAGTCTCTCTCCCTCTCTCTCTTTTTATGTGTGTGTGTTTATGCGTGTGTGGGTGCATGCGCAGGAGGGGGGGGGGGGCGATTATTGACCACTAATTGAATAATACAAAGCGATTATCGATTATTACTTTTTCTTGAAATTTACATCCCTAAAAAGAATGCAAACTAAGTACATAATAAATATTATTTATTCAAATACATTGTGAATATGGAAACATTTTAATTTGTGTTGAATAAATACATTTAATTGAAATGATTTGTTGGGGAGTGAGAGGAACTAAAATAGCCCTTAGGCCTATTTCTGAATGAAATAATAAGTGGCTTGTGTTTTTTTTCTCTCAAAAAATAAAAATAAAATAAAAATTATACGAGTAGCATATTTTAACTATGGCAGCAAACCTTTTAAAATATTTTTATAAATTACTTTGTAATTTAATTTTGTCAAAATCCTTAACGGTTGGTTAACGGTTAACCGGTTAAAATGAACATCCCTAGATCAACTATTCAGTAATTTCTACTGATTTCAGAAAAATGTTGCCAAGTAAATATAAAGTTGTCCTGAACTGTGTCCTACCTAGTGTGTCTTGAAAAGATCCGCTGAGTCTTCTTTTCAGGAAGTAGATCTGCCAGGATATCATAGCTTGAATGACTGATAATGTTCCTGAAGACAAAACACAAAATTTGAGAAATTTAACTCACAATTAAGTAACATTTATGGACAGCTTATTTTTATAATCATGTGTTAAAACATGGCAATGTGTAATTACTTATAGGAATTAAATGTATATTATCTATATATATTATATAAAATATATAAAGATATATATTGAATATTATAAAAAATTTGCCAATATCAAGATTTTTTCATATATCGCCGAGCCCTAATCTGAATCAAACATGACTGGTTCTTAGATGTCATGATGTCATTCTTGTTGGACTTTAGTTGAGGTTTGTTATTTTTCGTCTGTGTATTAATGATTTGATTAATCTAATATTCAATTAGATTAGAAATATAGAACTTATAAAACAAAAGTATAGAATTGCTTCAGAAGACTTTCATTTCTGGTCACCATTATATCTGCATTAATAGCAAATCATCAAAAAATAAAAACAAACTACGATGTATTTAAATAACTGTTTTTAACGTGACAAATTTCATCTGGTACAACACTAAAGCCCATCGATTTGTTTAATGTGAATAGTACTTACCGGTACTTCATTTCAGACCCATATTATTGCAGCCTTCTTGCTGCCAATACCACCACACCTTCACTCTCTGCCTTTGCACTGAAAACATTGATTTCAAAGTATGACAGCAATTTGTCAGTATGAATTTTAAATAAGACAACGTGAGGAGCAAATAACTGTAAAATGTTAACTAACGTTAAACAACCATTATAAACGCTCTTCAGCCCCTTTGTTAAACATTCGGCGGATTTAATAAACTTGATCAGCATCAGATGGGACATTCTAGATGAAACCTACAGATATTCAGTAACACTGAACACAAAGGATAAAGTGTTTTAATGCAGTGAATGTGTGTTCGCTTTACCTCGCTTCAGATCTGTGTAGGCAGTGACGGTTAGAGATCAGCGTCTCTCTAACGGTAACATTAGTTTGAAAATAACGTTACACTTTGCGGGACTCGTCTTACGCTATGTTAATGTGATAAACCACAAAAATACTTCTTAATTTACCAATGAAGAACTGTTGTCTATAACACTGCATATTTAACACTTTACACCGTTGATAACTTTGATATAACTTAATGGTGCGTTATCACCTTGCTCCTGTCCTAACCTTAGCTAGAGTTACACACATTTTGATAATTAAGCTTGTTAATTTTCAGATAAAGTTGACTTTAGAGTGCTTTAAATGGGATTAAAGAAGCTCGAAATGCTTAACGTTAACGTACCTGTATTTTTTACCATGACCGCGTCGTGTCTCGCGAATAACGTTAATCCTGCTGTGATCCCATCGAGTGAGTGAGCGCGGTCCAGTGTGGATGAGCGGAGTGCACGTGACGTCACTGACTGAAAAATGCGCGCGGTTTTTGAAAAACACACGGATATTATTTTGTCGAGTAAAATAATTACTTTTTTACTCTGTTTGAAAACACGAATTATGTTCATTATTCTTTTAAATATTTTGTGGTCAGCCATTTATACTTAAAAAGAATAGATTGTATGGTAGATTCAATAGCTTGAGTTCTGCTTAACCTAAATAGCTTTTGAGTTCAAATCACAAATTAAGATGAAATAATCTTTTACATTTTTGAGTTAAATTAATTAACTTCAATTGGCAAATTTCACTTTTACAGTGTATGCCATTCACGTAATACCCCGAAGTGACTTCAATAAATTCAAAAAGATGTATAATTAATAATTATAAATTACATTCAGGCGATTAGCCACCACATACTCAAGGTTGTAGTTTCATATTTAAATACATTTATTTTTCTATCCTAATGTATTCCATTGTATTCTATTCATGTTTTATATAGCCTATAAGAAAGAAGTTTCTCTCAACATTATGATAACGTTCATAATAACCTGAAAATATAAGGACATGCTGTTATAATATTTTAGGATAACACCATAACATTTAGCAATTAATTAATTTAGAAATTACATTAATAAAATTGAAAGCTCTAAGAATATTGTTCTAAAATTGTTTTCTCTCAACATTGAGAAAATTAATTGAGTACAAATAAAGTCTTAAAGATGTTCAGATATCATTGTGCTAAGAACATTATCTATCAACCTTACAAGTACAGATAACGTCCTAAAGACATTACAAGAACATTGTTCTAAGAACGTTTTCTAGCGACCTTATAAGAACATTCATCAAGTACAAATAACGTTCTAAAGACGTTCCAAGAACGCTGTTCTAAGAACGTTTTCTGTCAACCTTAGAAGAACATTCGTCAAGGACAGATAACGTCCTAAAGACGTTCCGGGAACATTGGTCTAAGAACGTTTTCTAGAGACCTTATAAGAACATCCATCAAGTACAGATAACGTCCTAAAGACATTCCGAGAACATTGTTCTAAGCACGTTTTCTGTCAACCTTAGAAGAACATTCATCAAGGACAGATAACGTCCTAAAGACGTTCCGGGAACATTGGTCTAAGAACGTTTTCTGTCAACCTTAGAAGAACATTCATCAAGGACAGATAACATCCTGAAGACGTTCCAAGAACGTTGTTCTAAGAACGTTTTCTAGCGACCTTATAATAACATTCATCAAGTACAGATAACGTCCTAAAGACGTTCCGAGAACGCTGTTCTAAGAACGTTTTCTGTCAACCTTAGAAGAACATTCATCAAGGACAGATAACGTCCTAAAGACGTTCCGGGAACATTGGTCTAAGAAAGTTTTCTGTCAACCTTAGAAGAACATCCATCAAGTACAGATAACGTCCAAAAGACGTTCAGAGAACGTTGTTCTAAGAACGTTTTCTGTCAACCTTAGAAGAACATTCGTCAAGGACAGATAACGTCCTAAAGATGTTACAAGAACGTTGTTCTAAGAACGTTTTCTAGCGACCTTATAAGAACATTCATCAAGTACAAATAACGTCCTAAAGACGTTCCGGGAACATTGGTCTAAGAACGTTTTCTGTCAACCTTAGAAGAACATTCATCAAGTGCAGATAACATCCTAAAGATGTTACAAGAACGTTGTTCTAAGAACGTTTTCTAGCGACCTTATAAGAACATCCATCAAGTACAAATAAAGTCCTAAAGACGTTCCGAGAATGCTGTTCTAAGAATGTTTTCTGTCAACCTTAGAAGAACATTCGTCAAGGACGGATAACGTCCTAAAGACGTTCCGAGAACACTGTTCTAAGAATGTTTTCTGTCAACCTTAGAAGAACATTCGTCAAGGACAGATAACGTCCTAAAGACGTTCCGGGAACATTGGTCTAAGAACGTTTTCTGTCAACCTTAGAAGAACATTCATCAAGGACAGATAACGTCCTAAAGACGTTCCGGGAACATTGGTCTAAGAACGTTTTCTGTCAACCTTAGAAGAACATTCATCAAGTACAGATAACGTCCTAAAGACGCTACAAGAACGTTGTTCTAAGAACGTTTTCTAGCGACCTTATAAGAACATTCATCAAGTACAAATAACGTCCTAAAGACGTTCCGAGAACGTTGTTCTAAGAACGTTTTCTGTCAACCTTAGAAGAACATTCATCAAGTACAGATAACGTCCTAAAGACGTTACAAGAACGTTGTTCTAAGAACGTTTTCTAGCGACCTTATAAGAACATTCATCAAGTACAAATAACGTCCTAAAGACGTTCCGAGAACGTTGTTCTAAGAACGTTTTCTGTCAACCTTAGAAGAACATTCATCAAGGACAGATAACATCTTAAAGACGTTCCAAGAACGTTGTTCTAAGAACGTTTTCTAGCGACCTTATAAGAACATTCATCAAGTACAAATAACGTCCTAAAGACGTTCCGAGAACGTTGTTCTAAGAACGTTTTCTGTCAACCTTATAAGAACATTCATCAAGTACAAATAACGTCCTAAAGACGTTACAAGAACGTTGTTCTAAGAACGTTTTCTAGCGACCTTATAAGAACATTCATCAAGTACAAATAACGTCCTAAAGACGTTCAGAGAACGTTGTTCTAAGAACGTTTTCTGTCAACCTTATAAGAACATTCATCAAGTACAAATAACGTCCTAAAGACGTTACAAGAACGTTGTTCTAAGAACGTTTTCTAGCGACCTTATAAGAACATTCATCAAGTACAAATAAAGTCCTAAAGACGTTCCGAGAATGCTGTTCTAAGAACGTTTTCTGTCAACCTTAGAAGAACATTCGTCAAGGACAGATAACGTCCTAAAGATGTTCCGAGAACGTTGTTCTAAGCACGTTTTCTGTCAACCTTAGAAGAACATTCATCAAGTACAAATAACGTCCTAAAGACGTTCCGGGAACATTGGTCTAAGAACGTTTTCTGTCAACCTTAGAAGAACATTCATCAAGTGCAGATAACATCCTAAAGATGTTACAAGAACGTTGTTCTAAGAACGTTTTCTAGCGACCTTATAAGAACATCCATCAAGTACAAATAACGTCCTAAAGACGTTCCGAGAACGCTGTTCTAAGAATGTTTTCTGTCAACCTTAGAAGAACATTCGTCAAGGACGGATAACGTCCTAAAGACGTTCCGAGAACACTGTTCTAAGAATATTTTCTGTCAACCTTAGAAGAACATTCGTCAAGGACAGATAACGTCCTAAAGACGTTCCGGGAACATTGGTCTAAAAACGTTTTCTGTCAACCTTAGAAGAACATTCATCAAGGACAGATAACGTCCTAAAGACGTTCCGGGAACATTGGTCTAAGAACGTTTTCTGTCAACCTTAGAAGAACATTCATCAAGTACAGATAACGTCCTAAAGACGCTACAAGAACGTTGTTCTAAGAACGTTTTCTAGCGACCTTATAAGAACATTCATCAAGTACAAATAACGTCCTAAAGACGTTCCGAGAACGTTGTTCTAAGAACGTTTTCTGTCAACCTTAGAAGAACATTCATCAAGTACAGATAACGTCCTAAAGACGTTACAAGAACGTTGTTCTAAGAACGTTTTCTAGCGACCTTATAAGAACATTCATCAAGTACAAATAACGTCCTAAAGACGTTCCGAGAACGTTGTTCTAAGAACGTTTTCTGTCAACCTTAGAAGAACATTCATCAAGGACAGATAACATCTTAAAGACGTTCCAAGAACGTTGTTCTAAGAACGTTTTCTAGCGACCTTATAAGAACATTCATCAAGTACAAATAACGTCCTAAAGACGTTCCGAGAACGTTGTTCTAAGAACGTTTTCTATTAACCTTACAAGAACATTACCAACGTTATAAGAACGTTCCAAAAACATTATTTTAATAACGTTTTGTACTAACATTTACACAACCTTTAAAGAACGTTAGTGAATGTTGTGGGAACGTTCCCTGTTAGCTGGGGAACAGGCTCCGAAGTCACGATCTGAATCAACCGAGTCGCGAACAGGCTCCGAAGTCCCGATCTGAATCAACCGAGTCGCGAACAGGCTCCGAAGTCCCGATCTGAATCAACCGAGTCGCGAACAGGCTCCGAAGTCCCGATCTGAATCAACCGAGTCGCGAACAGGCTCCGAAGTGCCGATCTGAATCAACCGAGTCGCGAACAGGCTCCGAAGTGCGGATCTGAATCAACCGAGTCGCGAACAGGCTCCGAAGTCCCGATCTGAATCAACCGAGTCGCGAACAGGCTCCGAAGTGCGGATCTGAATCAACCGAGTCGCGAACAGGCTCCGAATTGCCGATCTGAAAACTTCGACCAAAGAATGTAAGAAATAACTCCATTTCCAAACTGTTAATATTACGGTTGCGGGGAATTTGGACAAGCATAAGTTATTTTATTTAATCTGTGTTAGTTTAAGGTTATTTTATTTTATTTTTTAACCTAATACACGGAGACGCTGATAGATGTGTCTGCTTTGCACTGGAGCATTTCAGTGGGCTTAAATAGTTCTCTATCTACAGCGGATTTAGTTCCCAAACAACTAACAATTTTGACCTAAATATGATTTTCAGTTACAATAATTAATCCTAAATTTCGACATTAATAACTTACTTTTAGCAACATCAGACGCACGCACGCTCACAAGATCTGCCTGTTCTTACTTCAGTAGACTCACACTAAACCGTTAATTTGAATCCGTGAGGGGTCGACTCCAGAACAGCTGCAATCGGATCATTCTAATTCGTAAACGAATCGTTTAGTGCGATTCGCGATCTGAGTAAAGTTTATTTTGAAAAGACTCAGTTCATTCATGATGAATCAGACACCGCTTCTGCGTGTCGGAGCACGTGATATATTATAGGGAGTAACGATATGTTTTATGAAATGTAGTGAAGTTAAAAGTACGATCTTATGCTTTGGAATGTAGTGAAGTAAAAGTAAAAGTTACTCAAAATAAAACTACTCCAGTAAAGTTCAGATACTTGAAAAATGTACTTAAGTACAGTAACGAAGTAAAGCTACTCCGTTACTGTCCACCACTTATCTAGGTGACGAGGATCACTCGTCGCTTTGTGTAAGTTCGAGTACGAAACAGCGCGGGGGCGCACCTGTTATGATTTTCCGATGGTAAAAACAAATTATATGTTGTTGTATTACTTATCAATATATCGTTTTTGACCAGCGAATGTGTGCAAATGTGATTTTTTTTTTTTTTTTCTGTCGGTCATTAAAACGGCGACGGCGCCTGCCGCTGCCGGCATCACATTACATTTTCATCTACAGGTTACAAACTAGTTTTTTTAGCTATATAGACGGAGCGCTCAGTTTTTCCTGTGGTAAAATGCATTTGGCCAAATTAGCATTTTATAAAAGATGAAATGCAACTGTACGCACAGGCTATTTAAGTGTTGGCTATGTATTGGCTATGACTAGATGGCAAATGCTAGCCCTCTCTCTCAGGCGACGTCCCACATGTCTCAGTCAGTGAGTCAGTCAGACATCAAATAAATAAAATATGAGCCTTTATAGACAGTGTTTAGTAGTACTTATTCAAACAGCAAGATATTTATTTACCCTTCGCAAAACTTTGTTCAGCTCAGCTGGTGTCTACTGTGCGGCTGCTGTGGAACTTCAGTTGATTCAATGAATATAGAGGGGCGGAGTTATCAGCTTATTGACCGCTTGATGATCGAATAAGATTTACACAAGCTCGTTTTAAGAACTTTAATTTGGTAAAACAGACAGACAGGCGTAAAGGCTGACCAATAGCATTGATAAAAAAAAAATAAAAATAAAAAAAAAAGGCACTTCGGAGTGTAAGGGCAAAAAGGGCATGTGCTATGTGCTCTGCACAGGTTGAGCCCTACCTGTGCACGTGCCTGTGTGCACGTGCCTGTTTAGCACAAGTGAGTATTATTAATCTTATCTATTTTAATATGTTATTTTTCAGTTAATAAATCCTTGACATTGAGTTACATTTTGCAAGTTAAATTAACAAACTCAAAATACTGGTGCAGTTGAGGAAAAAGTATTTTGAATGACTGTTAGGGAATTGAGGGTTGTATGAAATTTATTTGCGTTGTATAAAGAGCCTTTTGGACCCTGTATGTCTGTAGAACTAGCGCTGTCATATTCTAACACTAGATGTCCGCATTACACAGAATATATGTGTACTGAAGAGTTAAGAAACAGATGAAAGCTTGATTATTTTGTCATTAAACTTGTCGATGACATTTAAATACTTCAAGTACAGTACATTACATTACAATTGCATGCTAAAAAATGTGTTTGTATGTAGCAGAATGCAAGACAAGGGCAGTATTTTCCCACAAACCTAATCACCAGTGGATAAAAACTTTTCTAGATAAAACTTTTGCCATCCTTGATGTCCTTGAGTCTGTTGTGAAGAACATTTTACCCATGCAGCTGGAAATAAGTGCAGCCTTATCCTGCTCTCCAAAGCCCAGCTCTCTCGCCCACACGTACACACATGTGATAGTAATTTCAGTTTTAGCTGATGTTTAAAATAACTGATTATTGTGCTTTTTAAATGCTTAGCACTTGATTTTAATTTGTTAAGCCAGCTGCAAAACAAATAACCTTCTGAGAGAAATAAAAGGCTGTATTCAATTAATCAGACCTGATGCTGGACAGCGTAACTGTAAGTGGACTAACAACACTAACGAACATTAAGGTGAGCATTTAACGGAGAATGAACTTGACAGGCCCGAATAATGAGAGCAGACAGTAATATTCACATCAAACGATTACATCAAAGAGTGTTTCCTAATAGCCATAATTAGAACACCCTTTGATTCTTGGTAAAGAGAGATTATGGAAATGGAAAAAATCAGTGTGAATTATAATTAGACAAGTGAAAGGAAAGTCACTGCTGCACAGTATATACAAAAACTGCAATAAAACACTTGAACTTTCTTTCATTCTTTCTTTTTATAATGGCAAACAGAATACATTATTATAGCCTTATCTGAAGTGTTATCAAAACAAAGGAAAGATAAATACATGGATAAATGTATCTGATATTAACAATGGCAATTTTAGATAATAAGTTTTAATGGATTAGAAACTCTACAAGATCAGTGCAATTTACTTTAAAGTTGAACCTATAAGAGAGTCACCAAACAGATAAGCAAAAATTATTCTATAATTATTTATAAAATAATAATAATAAACAAATTATTATTATAAAACATCATTTTATAATAAGAGACTATGTAATTCCACCACTGGTTGAACCACTGGTGCTGTGTCATGCTGGATGAGATACTCAACCTGAGCAATGTTTTTATAGCACCAGGAGGGTTTATTTATGATTCTACATCAATATTAATCTGCGATAGGTGAAAAGTCATAGCATTCAAAGTCAAACCTTTTTAAAACACACATTATGTTAGATATTTCATCATATGCAAACACATAGCATACACAATTGCAAAATTATGCAGAATTGCATGAGTTAGGTTCATGGCACGCTTGTAATGTAAACAAACAAACAATCAAAAAAAAAAAAAGGTTGACTGACACACTTTTTCACTGAACCCGTTTGCTTGGACAGGCTTGAAGTCTTCAGGTATACAGGTACTGGTTGGGAAGCAGTGCATTCACTCTCCCTTGCCCTCTCTCTTTATTTATTTTTGTATTTTTAGTTTTTTTTCTACAGAGTTGGAACAAAAAGCCTGGAAGGAATTGACATTTTCCATTGGATGTAGAACTTGGACCTCTGTTTTATAGTTGTTGTTCCCTCTCATTATTTGATTAATCCTGAAGTCTTAGAGAACCAAAATGAAATAGAGAAAAATATATTAGTGCTGAGCTCAGCAGATTTATTTTTACTTAATGAATAGATGCGTTTAGATTATGCCACGCAGAGCTGCCAAGGAGACTATGTTTTATTGCTGTTCGAAACATCTTTGATTACGTGAAGCTGAATGGTTAGGCCTCTCTGTATTAATTGGTGCAGTATTTCCATATTCCACCACACAAATTGAAATCAAATGATCTCATTATACAACTACTTTCTGTTTTAGAGCCAATGTTTTAAACTGCAACAATAAAACACACCTTACCAGTTGGATGTCAGGGAGAGAAACTTTTTTTCTTTACTTTGAGGAAGTTGTTTTTAAAGAGAACATAAAATTCATTTCTTTCTTTTTTTTTCAGCTCGGTGAGACTTGGAAATGGTTATAGACGATATGCTAGCCAGAGGCAATAAAAGGTATGTTTTCATATTCAGCCTCAACATCAAGGAGTCTTTGGTTTGAAGAAGTCATCGCCCATGTATGACCTCATGAAGCTCTGAATCAAGGATTCAATTAGGTATATATATATATATATATATATATATATATATAAAATCAAATATTATTTACATCATCATACACTCTGATATGTGGAATTGTTGATTGAATGAATAAATAATTAAATAATACAAACGAAAATAACATGCATACTTTTTTTGTGCTATAAAATGGAATATGAAAATATATTGACATTAAAAGGTACTTTTGGTAATGTCTGTTTAAGTATTTGTTGTGTTATTCACTGCAATTATTGACAATACGTAAATTTTGATCTTTCGACATAGTCAAAATACATTTACAGTCCATGAACACCAATAGGTGTTATATTTCACATTAAATATTTGATGTTAGTCTTTTTCCAATGCACCCGGCTCTTCTGGCCCCTCATTAGCGCATTAGTCACTATCAAAGAGGGGAAGGCGTTCACATCTGGCCTTTGTTTCTTTGGTTTTGTAGGCTTATTACATAACTTGAAACCTTTCAGGCCTTTGTTTGAAATCTTTAAACTTTTACAATTTGTACACCTGACAGTCCTGGTTTCCATTTAAATAACTTCACTTTTCTCAAAATGTCTTTCCTGATTCACCTCCATGATAATGAAGCAATTTAGTCAGCATGTATTCTGTTTTCACTCCATCGGGGGTTTGCATCATAGCATGCCAAGTGTCATAAAAGTAAAGAGATACATAATGCAGCCAAGCTCTCAGAACCACCTGGCATGTGCATTTATATGCTTTAGTATTAACATTTTTTTTTGTGCTTTATTGTTGAGAAAACGTTTATCACTATGTCATTAGGCCACGGGAATGTGATTGCCTGTATTCTGCAGTTTCACATGACCCACGTGGAATTCCATTGTGAGCAGAAATTAGGTTATCATCACAGGTATTACTATTTAAGGGTTAGTTGTTCAGTTAAACAAAATCTTTGTTCTGAAACCTAGTGAGCTGCATGCAAGAGAAGCATTTTAAAACATAATGCATGCACTCCTGATGTGGAAGCAAGTTGTTCCAAAACATAGACATATTAATTGTGTTCATTCTTTCATTCTTTCATTCATTCATTCATTCATTCATTCATTCATTCAAGTCCCTGGAAAATATATAATTTCTGGCATGATCTGATGGACACTTTACTGTCCCATTAGGGCACAGGAGAGGATTTGTGAATGTCAGTGAAGTGATGAAACTGACGCTGGTAGGTCACATGATCATGACAAAATAAAAAATGTACAGTAAATCCAGATTTCTTTCATTCTACACTCATTCATACCTATCGTAGAATTGCATGCGTTCTTTGCAGAGAAGCAATCCCATAATGCACTGCAACAAGCTACCTATGTTCCACAGTGTTTAGGATGGTGCCTTAGAAATGCAGCGAGTCAGCACACTAGGTCTAAATGTTGGACAGAACTACCCTCAAGGAGCAAGTTATGAGGCTTTACCTTGCCAGGTCTTGCTCATTTTGGTTATAGTGAAGTAATGTGAATCCCTCTTCATGAAAGGCCTGGTACAAAGAGTGGATTCAGAGGGAGGTATTTGATGATGCCAGGTTTAAGACTCCCGTTGTGTCTCATATGCATATTCAGCACTACCCCATAAACACAGAGGCTGTAAATACAGAGGAACAGCCAACTGTGTACAAGTTGTAACCACTAAAATATCCCTGGCAGACCACAAACCAGGAGGTTCGACAAGCTGTGTGTGCTGAGAATGACTTTACATGGGAATTGCAATTTAAAACGATCTGCCCGAGGGTGTAAGATTCTGAAGATTCAAACTTCTCATGCCTTTCAGAAAATCCATTTAATAATACGTACTGCATGTAATAAGATAGGATAGTAGTTCATCTATCCCCTGCGGTGTAAAAAGTCTTACTTAGCATTTTTGGTTTGTTTTTTCAAATAAAAAAACATTCTTAAATCAAGTATTTGAGAAGCAGTAAAAGAAGCAGTAAGACATGAAATGTTGTTAATGGATAAATGATCAAGATGAAGTTTTAACAAGATTACACAAGATTACCTTTCTCGTTTTAAGAAAAAACCTTATTTGATATGTATATATAAAAAAAAAAAACAGAAAACAAGAGACATATTAAATAAACCTTAAATTTTCAATGTAAGAGTTAATAATTTGTAGATATTTGTACTAAAAAACAAGACAAAAATAATAAGAACATCATATTAGTAAACATTTAAAATGCAACATAATATAATAAGAGATTTATTTATTTATTTATTTTGACGTTTTGAAATTTAAATTGTATTTCGTCACAATACGTAGACCTTAGAAAAGGTGTTTGATTTTTCTGTGTAGTGTGTGTAATTACAGCATCAACCACAAGGGGCGAAATGGACTGAGGCTAGACTGCTTGGTTGCATCTTCTGCAGCAAAAAAGTAAGGACAGACAAGGGCAAGTGTATGAAAGGAGTGCAATGATGATGAGACGGCAACATGTAGAAAGTTGTGAAAACAATTATGGATTGCTCCCACACGTTAATGCAGAACTCCTGCTCAAATAATCACAGCCTTGTTGCCTTTGTTTTAATTTCCTTGGAAACTGAAAACAAATTGTTTTGCTGTTGTTAATCTAACAATTACATTGTAGGACATTTATTGTAGCTAAAATGAACTAACTGCAGTTTTCTGATAATGGCAGTCAACAATCTGCATCCTAAAATGGAAATAAACTAAATAGCTGCCTGTTTGATCTTCAGATTGCATTTTTGGATACTAAATATAATTTCAGCTGGCATGCAGATGCTGGTTAGTGTGCTAATGTGTACAGTCACCTAGCTAACATCTTAACCTTTCTTTGGAGTTTATCTTATATCCAGCATTAAGACCTAAACATGTTATTCAAGCTGTTTAAGGTTTTATACTTTTCGTTCAGGAATGAGTTGTTAAGCTCCATCCACTTGCTCTGGGCAAGTCTGGTCCTGGTCCTCCACCCACTGTCTGGATTTACTTTCTAAGCAAAGCTGTTTTTAATATAGGCTATTTGACATCCAACTCTATCCCCCGTGGTCCACAACTTGTTTTGCAATATGACACTGAGTGTGACCCTTTTAGAGGCATCGACTTTGATCTCCTCTAGGTTTAGAAGAAATACAGCCACTGCTGAACATGAAGGTGTACAATCAGCCGGTTTTTAGCAACAGACATTTAGATTTGTTGACCCATTCAGACCTAGTATCTAGCAAACCATTTATTTAATATTGTTTTGTAATTTGGGGGCACCCATAGTTATTATTAGTTTTATGATGATAGATGAATCCATGTCTCCATATAATGTTCTATTGCTTTTTTGACAAACAAAATAAATGAATACATAAATGTTACATATGTGTTATATAAGTGTTCCTGTGGCTCAAGTGGTGCCGCGTTGCATTAGCAATGCAAGGTTGTGGGTTTGATTCCCAGAGAGCAAGAGTTACGCTAAAGATCGAAGCCTAAAAAAAGTAACCTAAAACCTGTATTATTGTAAGATATCATCAGTCTAATAATAGCATTAGTTAAAGCATAAAATAAATTACTGACCCCAGAAATATGAATGCCTAAACAGGTGAAAAGCGAGTCCTGTGGCTCAGTCGTAGAGCATTGCATTAGCAGCACAAAAAGTTGTGGGTTCAATTCCCAGGGAACAAAAATACTGGAAAAAGAATGTATAGCCTGAATGCACTGTAAGTTGCTTTGGATAAATGTGTCAGCTAAATGCATGAATGTAAAGACACAATTGGATGAAAAACAAATGAGTTATTGCTGGTGATTACGTCATTTTATGTTTCTTTTCTCATATTTGTTCAGTTGCAGCCTTGCAGGTGAGTAACAGATATGGATATTTCAGTAACAGTGTTCTGTGTCCCTTCCTTCATTGTCTGATTTGTAGCTGCTTGCTCTGATCTTTGAAAAATATGACAGACTGAAGTTGTTCTGTTTTTGCTCTTTGTGTGAATGCTGATAGACTGACAGATGCCTTTTCATAGTGTAGCCTTACTGTCGAATTACTGTTGAAACTCTTGACCCTTAAATGACCTTATTTGTTTGAAAGAGTGGAAATAAAGTAAGCCCTAATGAAATTTAGAGACCTAAAGAAAACTTTTTAATTCAGTACTTCCTCCTCTTCCAAAATAAAACATGCATCTGTCCTGTGTTATTTTAGTATATCATTGATGAACTATCATAGTTGATAATATTTTGATTAATAATTAATTGAAATCATTTTATTGTCCAAGTAGAAAGAGGCTGCAGGTGAAACGATATATAAAACCAGCACAGTTATGTAGTAAACTATAACAGTTATTCAGTTTAATATTATTATGCAAAAATATCTCATTGCTGAATAATGCAGTCGGTTGACCAATCAGATTAAAGTATTCTAGAGAGCTGTGTAAATAAAGTAGTTCAGTGATGCCAATAATAACCATGCCTTTCAGATTGCACAGGAACAGTTGGCGATACAAATATTCTCATTCTGTTTATGGTGACCAATCAGCATGTCCTTCAGATATCTTCCATAAACTCACAGGTGGTCTTATCCACAACTACTCCCTGTGTTGTCAGCTTATCCTGAGTGTTTCTCTGGTGAACGTGACCTCTATCTCTGGTGCGCTGAAGTGAACATGCTCTGTGCTCTAATCTCGCAATGTTCTTTCCCATGTTCCTCACTATAATACACATTTGTGTAATTGTTTTTTTTTTTTTTTAATTCACACTCAAGACTTTCATCTGCCATAAGTGGGGAAAATTATATAATTCATGATGAACTCAATGTGAGCAATGGCTTCCATCAGTCCTGCTGCATTTTTACTTTGTTGGTGGTATCAGAAGTGCAGTGTTTGCCAGATGGCAAAAATAAACCAAGTCTGTTCTCCAAGTGTGATTTCAGATAAACGGCTTTTGATTTCGTGGCATCTTAACCCAAGCTTGTGTTAATAGCAACATTGTTCTGTGAACTTGTTGACACTTTGAAATGCAATGATGCACGTCAATAATTGTGATTCGTTTTTTTAAACATCATTAAAAGGGGACAAAGCTAATCAAAATGTGGCTTCACAACAATGGGACACATTTTTCTGTTACTGCATTGGCTATGAATAACACCAACTCTTGTTCCTCTTTTCCCTTTTTCCCTTTTGTTTATGGTTTTCATGAGTAACCATAAGACCACATTCAACAATATATAGTCTCTCTCATTTATTAAAATTTTCAGTTGGTTAGAATCACTTGTAGGCTGGCCTTTTGCTTGTTTGCTTGTCGGTTGCTCAAGAAAGGCATACTTTTAGGTTGCTAGGGTGTTCTGGGTGGCGTCCCTAGGGGGTTTTAAGAAGGTTAGCATGTTACTATGGGGGCTATGTTTTAAAAATGCAATTTATTCATGACAAAGATACATTTGAATTACTCCAGTCTTCAGTGTTGCATGATCATTCCGAAATCATTCTCAATAATTTCTTATTATTAAATATGTGGAATTATTAATGTTGAAAAAGAACAATGTTGTGTTGATAGGTATTTTTAGTGGAAACTGTGATACATCTTTTTTCAGGATGATGAAAAGTTGCAACTAGTTAATAGTGAGAATAGTGAGAATTGGTCCTATACTTAAAGTGTTTACCGTTTTCATGTTGTTCTTCACTGCGCCATTTATCAGTTTAGTTTCACTTCATTAAGCTGAATGTGAGGATGGTGCCGGATTTTCTTTGGTCTCCGTCTTAATAAACTGGTTTCTCTTCGCCAAATCTCTTCATATTTCAAAGGGATTTCTTTTATAGTAGTCGAGCAACAGCATAATCACCAGCTCCCAGGGAAAACCACTGAGTTAAATAATCAACCGTAAACAGCCAGGGAATGTTAATTATGCACTGGCTGCATCCTTAGAGGACAAAACAAGTTTGACTTGCAATTTCGAACAGCGGAGAAACCCCACACATGGTTGTGTGGGACCACACTAAATTCCACATTTTCATTGCATCCCAAAGACATGTCTATGCTGTAAAGTGATGTGTTTGGCACAATTGCATAAGACTCTGGCCCTCCTCCGCTGTTGCGCCTTGAAAAATATATAATTTCAGTCTGCTTTCAGAGAGTGATTGTCTACTTATGCAATTTAGATCTCTTGAGATTATAATCAAGGAAGGTTTGCTTGAATACAGTCGCCAGCTTTGACCATATTGACGCATATAGGTCCACATTTCTACCACTCTTGCACATCACTTGTATTAACCAAACTGCTGACAAAAGCGAAATAGCTTGTTGCGCAGAATCGAGACAAAACAGCTCTGCAAATTAATGAAAAATAAAAACAGCACTGTTAGAGATTGTCACTCAGTGACAGACATCTGGCTCCTCCATAGCTTTGGAGGACTTGTAATTTCAACAGTAAAAGATCACTCTGTGATAGCCAGAGGGGCAAACAGGGCCTAAAACTGAGTTTAGGACTCATCAAGTGTTGAAGACACAGGTTATGTCAATATTCATATGCTTAACATCACTATGTGAAATAGCATCTGCTCTCAATTTGAAATAAGCTGTTACTGGAAAGTTCATTTGATTTCCAAAACTTGTCATGTAGGGCTGACCTTTTTGATCTCATATGAGAACAGTTAAGTTAGAACTGGCACAAAGTAAGATGTGAGATCTCACAAACATCACGATGGACAGTGTCAGGTGTTTCCATTTGCCACACGTTGTTTGTGATGTTCCAGGTCAAGAATGTCCCGAAGCAACTCCCCTGTTTCCTTGTTTTAAAGGTCTGTCAAGACGAGGACAAAAAAAATGTGGAGCTTCCAGCAGAGGTCCTTCTTTTATCAGTTTTATTGTGACAGGTTGCCATGTGTTTAGACAAACTGCTTCAGTGCTTTACTGTGGCACTTCGGCACATCGCTTTTTACCACATAAGAAGGCACAAACACATGTTCTGCCCTTCAAAAGATCTTTGTGCGTTGAATGAATGTGTCTATTTCTCACAGGAGGATGAGAGTGAGACTATTAGAAGACACTATAAAACATTTTGGCCATAAAATACCAATGGTGCATGCATGGAGATGAGGATTGTAAGGTTTGCAGACTTTATGGCAACTTATAATGGAAGTAAGAAATGTTTCAGCAGCATTCACCAAATATGTAATGAATCATTAATCCTGTCGTAATATTTTGACAATCGCAACGCATTCTAAGTATTCACTGTGGTGAAGAGTATGTTACAACTTAAAATGCAAGCAAAATAATGCAAATGGTAGCAATGCAATCTCCATTTGAAACTGTATTTTATGCAACATTTCAGGAAAAGACATCAAAACAAGACCAATTACAGCAGAAAATTTTAATGATTTAAAAATCATGAACACAAAGTGAGTGCATTTGCTCAAAAAAAGAAAGAAAAAAGAAAAGGGACATTTAACATTTAATTATAAACTCTTCTCATAAATAGGTTTTTCAAATTCTGATTTCAACATGATGCTGTCTGATGTTTTATACATTATTAACCATGCTTAACTTCATAATTCAAATTTATAAAAAATATATTTGTAAAAAGAATTTGTTCACGCTGGTCAGTCTAGTTGCCAGCATCCTGGAAATGACATCAGATAATGCGCTCACTGAAGACCGTGGCTATTTTCAAGTAGAAGAGAGTGAATTCCAGGTTCTACAATGTCTGGAACAGATATTTTATTCAGTGCAAAAGCATGATTATCATATTTCTTGTATACAATAGATTTACAAACAAGACATTATATTAAGTAACTTACATTTAGCCACAATATGGCTAAATGTAAGTTACTTAATACAGTGCATATATGAAGTCTGTTTTTATTATATTAGCATTTTCTTTAAGGGGGATCACTGAATTAAAAAATGATTTCCTGGCTACTCAAGTCAATCATGTTACATGACAGGAGAACAGTATTATTGTCTGTAACCATGACAGGAAAACTCATTAATGGATGATCCATTCTGATGTTCCTCCATGAAGTTTTCATGTTCTACAAAATTCTTTGAGCCCATTCCTGTGGGTACCTGTCTTTTAATTTCCTGTTGAGGTCCATGCAGGGATTCCTCACAAAT
>NW_020523930.1:0-20108 GCF_003368295.1 Carassius auratus | reverse complement strand
ATATAAATTGTGAACAAATTACTAAACAAATATATAAATAAAACTGAAAAAATAATAGCAGAAACCGTACAACAAAATGAAAGATAAAAGATTTTATTAAATAGTTCACACTAGAAAAACAAATGCTAAATGCAAATTTTAAAACACAGGAATTAACAGTGGAAACAGTACAACAAAATTAAAGATAATAGAAAAAAAATACAAATTATGAAATATATGGTAAGGTAAACATAATACAAATATAAAAAGAAAATTTAATAAACAGTATAACAAGTAAAAAATAGTTTAAAGAAATATATAAAAAGAATATAAATGTAAATTAAATACTAAATACAAATTACAAAAAAATAAACTAAACAAACAAACACTGCACTAAAATTAACATTAAAATGTAAAAAAAAAATCAGTGGCAATTATTTACGGGGGAGCAAGAGACCGCTGCTCTGCCAGCCAAAGTTCCACAGTCTTGCCCTCGTAACTGCTACAAAACGATTTGCCACCGTAGCGTGAGTGACCATAGTCCTTGGTTTTGGGCTGCTGACACAGAGAGCAAGTCAGCGGTTTGCATTTCTTTGGCCTTTTCTGAGGCAGGCCCTGTGCAATTTCTTCCTCTTTCTTTTTCTTCCTCCAAGCAGTTGTCCGAGGCACGTTGTCATAGTTGTCTGCAGCTGCAATCCTCCTCTGATCAGAAAGCCATTGCGATACAGTCCTTCCAGCTGCAGTGGCACAGAAACTTTTCCCCCTAAAGAAACTGTGTCCAAACTCCAGTCTCTTTGGCTGTCCACACAGTCTACAAGGATATCCTTTTGGATCTGCTCTCCGTGGAATGCCTTTTTGTTGCTTTAGGGCCTTTTTGTCCTCTTCGGCCCTCTTTTTCCGTCTCCAGGCTGTGGCCCTTGGTACCCTCTTAAGGGCTGCAGCAGATACAGCCGATGGAGGAGGGAGCACAGCCAGTGATGCGCATGTCGGAACTGTTTAAGGCAAAAATACATAGATTATTACATTAGACATTTGTTGCTTCTTACGTGAATTTATTATTTTACATGCTTTCATAGTCTAAAGATCTCACCTGATACTCTGACGTTTTTTAGCACTGGAGGCCACTGCTGACTGGTGGATGGGGTGGCTTGGAGAGAAGACCTTCTCTCCAATCTTCTCCGGAACCGTCTCCTCCTGTCACTTTCCTCCGAAGAAATCACTGGAGGCCACTGCGGACTGGTGAATGGGTTGGCTTGCAGAGAAGACTCTCTCCGCGACCTTTCTTAGACTGTCTTGTGGATGGTGTGACTTGGAGGGAAGACTCTCTCCGCAGACCTTTCTTAGACTGTCTAGTGGATGGTGTGGCTTGCAGAGAAGAATCTCTCCGCAGACCTTTCTTAGACTGTCTTGTGGATGGTGTGACTTGGAGGGAAGACTCTCTCCGCAGACCTTTCTTAGACTGTCTAGTGGATGGTGTGGCTTGCAGAGAAGAATCTCTCCGCAGACCTTTCTTAGACTGTCTAGTGGATGGTGTGGCTTGGAGGGAAGCCTTTCTCTCCAGTCTTTCCCGGAACAGTCTCCTCTTTTCACTTTCCTCCGAAGAAATCACTGGAGGCCAATGAGGTTTGCGAAATTTCATTGCTCTTTTTTTTTCTTTTTCAGCATCTGCCCTCTGGACCCGAAAAGCGGTGTTGTCTAGGTCCTCTGAAAGCCTCTGGCGGAATTTCTTCCGCCGTACCTGCTCTCTTTCTGAAAGAACAGGAGGCCATCTCTGTTGTTTTGCCATCTCAGATAGTGCTTAGGTGCAAGCTGTCAATAATTCAAACTGTGGGGCCACAACAATTATACCCAGGTAAATGGGCGGGCCACAGGTGCCCAGGTAGCCACAGGGGGCCCAACAGAGAAGATTGGCCAGGATCTTTTGCGCTAAGCTGAAACCAATCTTCGGGGATGTGTTGCGATTTGTTTCACCCGCCCCCTCGCTCGGATTGGCCCGCCGGAGGAATTGTTTCACCATGTCCCGCCTCCGCTTCCCTCGCCCCATTGGCCGGCCGAGGAATTGTTTCAGGCCCCGCGCTCGGATTGGCCGCCGGACGATTTGTTTCACGCCCGCTAGCCCCTCGCCCCATTGGCTCTCGCGAATTGTTTCAGAGGCGCTCGTTGCTCCCATTGGCCGAAGGCTTTGCGCCGGCGATTTACAATTGTCAGAAGCCCCTTAAACAATCAATTTTTCCTGTTTATCTCCTTCGATTTCGCCAGTTTTAACTGAAAAAACACTTCAAAACACAAACGTTTTTTTAAAAACGCACTTCCGCAATTTATCCTGCACAGATTCTGCATTATCGCTACCCTGCAGTTTTGCTGATCAGGTGAGTAAATATATTTTACTCTTTCTCACTTTTTATCTATCGTAAAAAAAAAAAAAAAAAAACGGCGTTCAACATGCATTTTATCCATGTGCAATGCATGCAAAAAGGCGGGAGGTTAAAAAAAAAAAAAACAGGGTAAAACTGAGTCGTTCGTAAAGTTGTGATGACATTAAGCATATATTTCATTATAAAAAAATACAGTTTCATTCATGATTCTCATCAACACCCAATAAATGTACAGTTTTCTTCCTTTCTTTTTCAAATTATGCGTGAGAAAAACTGTGGAGTCTTTCATAAAGATATAATGACGTTTAACCCGCAAAAAATAGATTTCGGTATAAAGAGTATATTTTCATTCATGATTTTCATCGACATATATATATATATATATTGCCATTTTAAATATGTATAATGCATGCAGAGTTTTTCTGAGACGTTCTTTTGTCCCTTTATTCACATTATGTCAGTTTTAATAATCAACAACTATGAGATGAAAACGAAATTCGTCTAAACAATACAAACATTATTTAAAAATACTAAACCCTTTATAATGTACCCTTTTCACAAGTTAATTTTTTTATTTGTTTGTTTGTGTGTGTATGCCATGAGTTACCCTTAATAATGAATACATAAATACTTATTTTGTGTATCAGGTTTTCAGTGCATTGTTTTTTATAACATCAGGTGCATTTCTTTACCGTTGCAGAATGGAAAGCAAGCCCAACCTTCGTTTTGAGGCTGGAGAGCTGGTGCTGAGGCCGTCTAAAAAGGCAGCCCCTCTGGAGAAAATCCACCTTTCAGAGGTGGCTAAAGGGGTGCCCTTTGTACCAAAGGACCCTGAGGCTGTGCTGGAGGAGGCCAAGGTCAGGGTTATCCAGGGTGGAGGGTGTCCCTTTGATGACCTGCTGCTGCAAAGTCAAAGTGCCATCCAGTTTGGTCAATACAGAGGGAAAACCTTCAAGTGGATGCTGGAGAATGACCTTGGTTACTCCCTCATGGTCCTGTCTGGACATCAGCGGGAGCGCGAGGCTGGCAGATTGGACAGAGGTGCCCTCATGGCTAATAAAGATGTTTTTCTCAAATATGCCTGCACATTTGAGAAGGTTGCAGAAGCCATCAAAGTGCGCAGGCAGAGAGAGGGAACAATATCTGGCTGTGAGGGTGACTGTCTGGTGGGCTTTGGGATCTACAACAGGCACACCTTCAAGGAGCTCTATGAGGCCAAGGACAGGGAGAGGAAAAGGTAATATATGCTTTTGCTTGCTAATTGTATTGCTCTTTTGTATGTATTTTACTCTAATCATCCATGTATATTATATTGTTGCAGCTATGTGGATTTCATAAAAGGCAGCAAAACCAGTGCAGGCAGCAAGATGGATGCCCTGAAGAAGTACATCTTGCAGAGGGAACAGAAGAAAAGTAGGGCTAAAGGGAGAAAACCCTTTGCATCCTCTGCATCTTCTGCATCCCAGCCTGTACCGCACACTTCACATCTGGCTTCTCCTCCTCCCACCCAAAGCTCCCTTTCCCAGCCAGCTACAGTACACGGTGAGTTTTTAGATTATACCTGGCATAATTATATGCATGTTCTGAGGTAATTATAAATAACATTGTACATTTTCTGCACTCAGAGCCAACAGATGCAGATCTTCTGGCTTCAGCCATGGAGGTGGAGACACAGGGTGAGTGTTTTGTTTTCTTTTGTGTCATATAGTATTATGTAACCATAAATGCCTATAAACGGAAAATAATTAAGTCATTATTACTCATTAGAAAATTTAAAATTACTTCTTCACAGTGCATCAACCACCACCAACCTCAATGCCGATCCACTCACCTCGTTTGGAGCAAAGAGCCGCTCAAAGGCTGGTGTCAGCAGCTTCTGAGGTACAGTATTTATTAGTATATAGTATAAGTATATTATTATTAAATTACTTATTTGTTATTATATAACAAATACATATATTATATTCTTATTATATATAATATATATATAAATATTTAATTATTAAATTACTTATTTGTTATTATTATTTCTTTGTGTGTGTGTATAGGTTGTTCTCCCTGAGGCCTGGAAGCACTCCCTTCCAAAGGAACAACACGAGTGGATCGGCCCGCTCCCTCTTCCGAAACCAGGGTGGAAGGGCAGTGCTGACAGACAACCTGCAGATGTGGTGGTACCCTCCCCAGCCACGTCTGCTGTATCATCAGCCTCCAGCATCGCCGGACGTGTTCTTCACCTGCCCGCTGTGTTTGTGGATGCCCTACAGGATGTGGTCCTACAAGCTGCTCTGCAGCTCACCAGACTGTAGACGGTCCGGTCAGCGACTGACTGCTTGTGGGCTCTACAAGACAGTGAGGCGGGTGCTGAATTTACACGGCTGGTATTTTCTGGCGACTGAATACCTCGAGTGTCAGCGCTGCCATAAAAAACTGGCCGCTTGGTCCTACGAAATCCTGGACCAGCTGGATCCGGCTCACCGCAGGATGTTCCCAGCTATCCTCACTTACCGGTGAGTCATGAAAAAATTTAACTTTTTGTAGGACAAAATACATAGGCAGTTGCAGTTAACTACTACAGTGTTACACCATTAACTAGGCTGTAAGGGTAATCATGCAACTTAATTTACTTTTAAAATAATATTTACTTTTAAAAATGAATTACATTGGTACAGAAAACAAGCCTTATCTTTCTTTTGAAGTTTTTTCACAAGACACTGTGTTTGCCAGTCTAGGTTCGGTTCAGAAATGTGTGAACAAACCTTAATTGAACTAAACTTTAATTTCAAAGGTGTCAGAAAGACTCTTCATTGAACTAAGCTTTAACGTTCGAAGGTGTCAGAAAGACCCTTCATTGAACTAAGCTTTAACTTTCGAAGGTGTCAGAAAGACCTTTCATTGAACTAAGCTTTAACTTTCAAAGGTGTCCGTCTCAGAACAATAGTATTTAACACCTTGAGACACTTTCACCGTTAACCTTTTCAGGAGTTAACGACCCCCCCCCCCTGTTTTATTGTGTGTGGAAAAACATCACATCTTTGCTCTTGAAAAAGAAAAACACTTTAGATTAACTTCAAAACACTTTGCCTTGGTTTGTCTGTTTATTGCAACAGGTTCTCTTGTGATATGCATGTGGCAAAGTTGATGAGGGAACGCACTCTCGGCAACAGCGCCACAATGCTATATCACAAACTATGTGAAGAGCATAGTGAGGACTGGATGGAGAGGACCCTGCAATACCTGTCTGTGTGTGACCGGTTTCAGAGCACCAGCACACGGCCTATCACACCTCCACCTCCAATGCCACCTGTACCCACTGCCCAGTGGCTCCTCTCTGTCCACGCAGAGGATGTCCGGTCCCCGGTATAGTGAGCTAAAAGCCAGGGTCACCTCTGTGTTTGGGTCCATCCTGAAAATGGACTCCACAAAAAGGTATCATATTAATCACAGATTATCTTAAATAGATTTGATTCTTTGTATATGTTTGGAGCTCATTGAACTGTTTTGTTTTCCAATAACAGGTGGCCAAAAAACTGGCAGGAGCTGGAGCTGGGACCGCAGCCTGGGTCACCAATGTGGGCAACGAGCACGGACAGGTCCTCATGTCTGTGCTCACCTCACATGAGGGTCAGGGACTGCTGCCCATGACCACGGGCCTGGTGAGAAGGTACCAGGCGGCTGGAGTCGCTCCCCCCACGCTCCTGTATGTGGACAGAGACTGCTGCTCTTCAGTGGGAACATCCAGAGCAGCTGCCATGTTCAGCGGCTGGAGTGATCTGGTGGTTCGTCTGGATGTGTGGCACTTCATGCGGCGCTTCGCTGCAGGTCTGCACACTGACAGCCACCCGCTCTACGGTCTGTTCATGGCAAAGCTCTCTGCCTGCATTTTCGTGTGGGATGAGGGAGATGTGGCCCTGCTGAGGGAGGCGAAAAGGAGGGAGCTGGAGCAAAAGCAGGGCATCAGAGGCCTCACTGAGGAGCAGTTGACCGGCAGGCTCACCTCCAAACAGCTGGCGCAGCACTGTCGTCGCTGCACACGTGGCCTGGAGGAGACAGAGCAGCTGATCGGCCTGATGCTGGAGGCCTTCAGGGACGCCAGGGAAACCATGGGCATCCCCTTGGTGGACCAGGAGAGGATGGACGTCATCTGGGACACTCAAAGGCGCCATCTTTCCTGCATCCAGGACCCTCCTGGAGTGCAGCTGTATACACAGACAGGAAGTGTTAAAAAGGGAGGGCTCACACTTCCTGTGTACCGCTGTGCTCGGGGGTCCACTTCCCTGGAGTCCTTCCACAACCACCTCAACCGCTTCATACCCGGTAAGATTACACACATCCACCTTGAGGTGTGTTTTTGTGAAAGTCTATGTTATTTGTAAATTTAAATTTAAATAAGTCTTAATGTTTCCTCTTTTTTTAAATCAGGGACAAGCGCTAACCTGGAAAATTTCCAGGCTTATCTGCTTGAGGGTTTTGAGCGGTGGAACGAGGACCGGGCCGCTGCTGCTGTCACACATGCTCCCTTGTCGCTGCGCTGTTACAGTGGCTCACTCCAGCACAGCCTCAATGAGCTCAGCCAGCGTCTTCTTGGCTGTAGTCTTGTGCAAGACTACTCCAAGCCAGGAGAGTACACAGGTATGTGTCTATAAGGCCATGTTTTTTTTTTTTTTTTTGGTATCATCTCTTGTAATGCACTTCTTTTTTAAGACTTTGTTTTCTGTTTAATTTTGTTTTGTCAGGTGAGCTCATTGGGGTGGAGTATCTGTGCTCGCAGCAGTCCTGGGAGTTCAGGGAGAACTTTGGGCGGGACCCAGATGTCCCAGACGGAATCCCAGCGGACTTGGGAGACATAGAGGATGAGGGATTTGGGGATGAGACAGAGGAGCAGGACCACACCGTCTCCCCTCTTTCTTTAGTCTCGACCAAGGAAGCTATATTGTTGTCTCGGGATTCAGAGTCACCCTCTCAGTCCTCCCAGGACTTGCCACCAGAGCCCCAGGAAGATGTATGTATGCATACAAGAATCCTTTGTCATGCCATCACTTGGAGGACTTTTTCATCCAAACTAACTGAACTTCTTTGTTCTTGTCAGGTGTGCAGAGGACCAGATGGGACTCCTGGATTCGACAGGGTGGTGGACCTGGCCAGATACCTTGTTGAGCTGAGAGAAAAGCCTTGCGTCTCGGACAGGGAAGCCGCTGACATTGTTCGGCTGTGGGACAGACTGCCGGACAGTGACAGACAGGGTGTTTCCTATCCGCCGAGACATAAGGACAGACTTTTACAAGGCAGGTTCAAGGCGACCCACTCCAAAACCTCCACCTGCCATGGAAAAGAGAGCCTGAAGCGGTTAGTTAAACATTTGCACACTTTTGAGCTGTAAAAATATAAATGACTATGCTTTTTATGCTTTATAATCCCCTAATTTATTTTACAGGTGTGTGCTGGGGCAGGGCTCGGGTCCTGCGCAGTGGCCTAATATAAGTCGGATTGTAGAGGCAGTATGTCTGGAGCTCTGCTCCATTCATCCAGCGGGGAAGGTGAAGTGGGGTGTTTCAATGAACCGCTGGGCTGCCATTCTACACGACTACCAGGCCATTCGGAGACTGGTGGGGAACTGCCCAGCACTGAGGGGACGGACGAGGATTCAGTTGTTTGAGGTCAATCAGCGGACGCTTTCTGTCTGGTAAGTAGTTTTATTGATATTTTATATTTTATTGTTAAAAGTAATTTTACAATTCTCAGATTATGATCATCCTATTAATTGTGTTATCTCAAAAAGGTACAACAACTACAGGAAGAAGCTGGAGGCAGATGTGCTGGCTCTGAGTGTTCCCTTGCCTCAGATCAGCATGGTGTCTCACACCCAGCTTCCTCTAGCCAGGCAGATGACGTCAATGCCCTCTGCACCTGGGTCGTCACTGAAATCTTTCCCCTACGTCGCAAACCCTGATCTGTCAGGTCAGGCCACACGACGTGGGCAGCGACCTCCTCCCCCTGCATCAGCACCCGCGCTCTCTGCTCAAAGGCCAGCGTCTCACTCTGCTCCTCCCGCAGCATCCCTCTCTGCTCCACCCGCAGCATCCCTCTCTGCTCCTCCCGCAGCATCCCTCTCTGCTCCACCCGCAGCATCCCTCTCTGCTCCACCCGCAGCATCCCTCTCTGCTCCTCCCGCAGCATCCCTCTCTGCTCCACCGGCTGCTGCTGCCCTCTCTTCTCCAGGAGCATCAATGAGCAGAACAACTCTGTGGAGGAAGAGGAAAGCAGCAGAGGTTTTTGCTCAAGAGCAAGGGCTGCCCCGTCCCCAGCAACCTGCACGAAAACCATATGTGTGCACTCAATGTGGGCAGCCCAGAAAAAAAGAGTTTGGGCACACCAGGGTGGGCAATTTTTACTTCTGTGCCACAGCAGAGGGAAAGACATTAGGACAGTGGCTGCAAGAAAAAAAGAATGAGGGAAATCCATCTTTGTAAATAGTTTTATTTGTAAATATTGCACATAAAAGAATTTTATATTATTCTATTACCATTTGTTTGTATTTAATAAAGATTGTGTACACTGACCAAAATGATTGTTCTTTATTTCAAAAGTTTTATCTGCCTACATAAAGGACATATAAAGTGTCCTAAATAATTATTACTTAATAATTAACTTTATGTCTGTTCTTTATTTGAGGACATTTGTTTGCCATCACAGAGTTCATGCAAACTGTCATTACAATATTTATTCTTTATTTTAGAACATTTAATGACTTCTTTAGTTTGAGAGCATGTATTTGCCCTCTTAAAGTTTACATCAATAGATCAAAAGCTTATTCAGGTTTATCTGCATAAGGCCATGTTAATTGTCTTAAATGATGGTTCTTTATTTTAGAATGTTTATCTACCTTCATTAATACAATGTTTATATTTCCAAATGATTTTATTTTAGATCATTTATTTGCCGTCATGGCGGTTATTGTCTTGACCATTTATTTTATTTGTGTAGCTTTTTTAATTATTCATTAGCATTCCAATGTTCCGGTTTTCTAAATAAATTATATACACTTTTTTTAAAATAAACTTTATTATAAAAGGTATAAACTAAAGTTTAATTTAATATCAGTACACACTCAGTCTGTTCTTTGTGTATTTATTAAATAGTTCACACTAGAAACAAAATATAAAAATTATAAATATATAATTGTGAACAAATTACTAAACAAATATATAAATAAAACTGAAAAATAATAGCAGAAACCGTACAACAAAATGAAAGATAAAAGATTTTATTAAATAGTTCACACTAGAAAAACAAATGCTAAATGCAAATTTTAAAAACACAGGAATTAACAGTGGAAACAGTACAACAAAATTAAAGATAATAGAAAAAAAAATACAAATTATGAAATATATGGTAAGGTAAACATAATACAAATATAAAAAGAAAATTTTAATAAACAGTATAACAAGTAAAAAATAGTTTAAAGAAATATATAAAAAGAATATAAATGTAAATTAAATACTAAATACAAATTACAAAAAAATAAACTAAACAAACAAACACTGCACTAAAATTAACATTAAAATGTAAAAAAAAAATCAGTGGCAATTATTTACGGGGGAGCAAGAGACCGCTGCTCTGCCAGCCAAAGTTCCACAGTCTTGCCCTCGTAACTGCTACAAAACGATTTGCCACCGTAGCGTGAGTGACCATAGTCCTTGGTTTTGGGCTGCTGACACAGAGAGCAAGTCAGCGGTTTGCATTTCTTTGGCCTTTTCTGAGGCAGGCCCTGTGCAATTTCTTCCTCTTTCTTTTTCTTCCTCCAAGCAGTTGTCCGAGGCACGTTGTCATAGTTGTCTGCAGCTGCAATCCTCCTCTGATCAGAAAGCCATTGCGATACAGTCCTTCCAGCTGCAGTGGCACAGAAACTTTTCCCCCTAAAGAAACTGTGTCCAAACTCCAGTCTCTTTGGCTGTCCACACAGTCTACAAGGATATCCTTTTGGATCTGCTCTCCGTGGAATGCCTTTTTGTTGCTTTAGGGCCTTTTTGTCCTCTTCGGCCCTCTTTTTCCGTCTCCAGGCTGTGGCCCTTGGTACCCTCTTAAGGGCTGCAGCAGATACAGCCGATGGAGGAGGGAGCACAGCCAGTGATGCGCATGTCGGAACTGTTTAAGGCAAAAATACATAGATTATTACATTAGACATTTGTTGCTTCTTACGTGAATTTATTATTTTACATGCTTTCATAGTCTAAAGATCTCACCTGATACTCTGACGTTTTTAGCACTGGAGGCCACTGCTGACTGGTGGATGGGGTGGCTTGGAGAGAAGACCTTCTCTCCAATCTTCTCCGGAACCGTCTCCTCCTGTCACTTTCCTCCGAAGAAATCACTGGAGGCCACTGCGGACTGGTGAATGGGTTGGCTTGCAGAGAAGACTCTCTCCGCAGACCTTTCTTAGACTGTCTTGTGGATGGTGTGACTTGGAGGGAAGACTCTCTCCGCAGACCTTTCTTAGACTGTCTAGTGGATGGTGTGGCTTGCAGAGAAGAATCTCTCCGCAGACCTTTCTTAGACTGTCTTGTGGATGGTGTGACTTGGAGGGAAGACTCTCTCCGCAGACCTTTCTTAGACTGTCTAGTGGATGGTGTGGCTTGCAGAGAAGAATCTCTCCGCAGACCTTTCTTAGACTGTCTAGTGGATGGTGTGGCTTGGAGGGAAGCCTTTCTCTCCAGTCTTTCCCGGAACAGTCTCCTCTTTTCACTTTCCTCCGAAGAAATCACTGGAGGCCAATGAGGTTTGCGAAATTTCATTGCTCTTTTTTTTTCTTTTTCAGCATCTGCCCTCTGGACCCGAAAAGCGGTGTTGTCTAGGTCCTCTGAAAGCCTCTGGCGGAATTTCTTCCGCCGTACCTGCTCTCTTTCTGAAAGAACAGGAGGCCATCTCTGTTGTTTTGCCATCTCAGATAGTGCTTAGGTGCAAGCTGTCAATAATTCAAACTGTGGGGCCACAACAATTATACCCAGGTAAATGGGCGGGCCACAGGTGCCCAGGTAGCCACAGGGGGCCCAACAGAGAAGATTGGCCAGGATCTTTTGCGCTAAGCTGAAACCAATCTTCGGGGATGTGTTGCGATTTGTTTCACCCGCCCCCTCGCTCGGATTGGCCCGCCGGAGGAATTGTTTCACATGTCCCGCCTCCGCTTCCCTCGCCCCATTGGCCGGCCGAGGAATTGTTTCAGGCCCCGCGCTCGGATTGGCCGCCGGACGATTTGTTTCACGCCCGCTAGCCCCTCGCCCCATTGGCTCTCGCGAATTGTTTCAGAGGCGCTCGTTGCTCCCATTGGCCGAAGGCTTTGCGCCGGCGATTTACAATTGTCAGAAGCCCCTTAAACAATCAATTTTCCTGTTTATCTCCTTCGATTTCGCCAGTTTTAACTGAAAAAACACTTCAAAACACAAACGTTTTTTTAAAAACGCACTTCCGCAATTTATCCTGCACAGATTCTGCATTATCGCTACCCTGCAGTTTTGCTGATCAGGGTGAGTAAATATATTTTACTCTTTCTCACTTTTTATCTATCGTAAAAAAAAAAAAAAAAAAAACGGCGTTCAACATGCATTTTATCCATGTGCAATGCATGCAAAAAGGCGGGAGGTTAAAAAAAAAAAAACAGGGTAAAACTGAGTCGTTCGTAAAGTTGTGATGACATTAAGCATATATTTCATTATAAAAAAATACAGTTTCATTCATGATTCTCATCAACACCCAATAAATGTACAGTTTTCTTCCTTTCTTTTTCAAATTATGCGTGAGAAAAACTGTGGAGTCTTTCATAAAGATATAATGACGTTTAACCCGCAAAAAAATAGATTTCGGTATAAAGAGTATATTTTCATTCATGATTTTCATCGACATATATATATATATATATTGCCATTTTAAATATGTATAATGCATGCAGAGTTTTTCTGAGACGTTCTTTTGTCCCTTTATTCACATTATGTCAGTTTTAATAATCAACAACTATGAGATGAAAACGAAATTCGTCTAAACAATACAAACATTATTTAAAAAATACTAAACCCTTTATAATGTACCCTTTTCACAAGTTAATTTTTTATTTGTTTGTTGTGTGTGTATGCCATGAGTTACCCTTAATAATGAATACATAAATACTTATTTTGTGTATCAGGTTTTCAGTGCATTGTTTTTTATAACATCAGGTGCATTTCTTTACCGTTGCAGAATGGAAAGCAAGCCCAACCTTCGTTTTGAGGCTGGAGAGCTGGTGCTGAGGCCGTCTAAAAAGGCAGCCCCTCTGGAGAAAATCCACCTTTCAGAGGTGGCTAAAGGGGTGCCCTTTGTACCAAAGGACCCTGAGGCTGTGCTGGAGGAGGCCAAGGTCAGGGTTATCCAGGGTGGAGGGTGTCCCTTTGATGACCTGCTGCTGCAAAGTCAAAGTGCCATCCAGTTTGGTCAATACAGAGGGAAAACCTTCAAGTGGATGCTGGAGAATGACCTTGGTTACTCCCTCATGGTCCTGTCTGGACATCAGCGGGAGCGCGAGGCTGGCAGATTGGACAGAGGTGCCCTCATGGCTAATAAAGATGTTTTTCTCAAATATGCCTGCACATTTGAGAAGGTTGCAGAAGCCATCAAAGTGCGCAGGCAGAGAGAGGGAACAATATCTGGCTGTGAGGGTGACTGTCTGGTGGGCTTTGGGATCTACAACAGGCACACCTTCAAGGAGCTCTATGAGGCCAAGGACAGGGAGAGGAAAAGGTAATATATGCTTTTGCTTGCTAATTGTATTGCTCTTTTGTATGTATTTTACTCTAATCATCCATGTATATTATATTGTTGCAGCTATGTGGATTTCATAAAAGGCAGCAAAACCAGTGCAGGCAGCAAGATGGATGCCCTGAAGAAGTACATCTTGCAGAGGGAACAGAAGAAAAGTAGGGCTAAAGGGAGAAAACCCTTTGCATCCTCTGCATCTTCTGCATCCCAGCCTGTACCGCACACTTCACATCTGGCTTCTCCTCCTCCCACCCAAAGCTCCCTTTCCCAGCCCAGCTACAGTACACGGTGAGTTTTTAGATTATACCTGGCATAATTATATGCATGTTCTGAGGTAATTATAAATAACATTGTACATTTTCTGCACTCAGAGCCAACAGATGCAGATCTTCTGGCTTCAGCCATGGAGGTGGAGACACAGGGTGAGTGTTTTGTTTTCTTTTGTGTCATATAGTATTATGTAACCATAAATGCCTATAAACGGAAAATAATTAAGTCATTATTACTCATTAGAAAATTTAAAATTACTTCTTCACAGTGCATCAACCACCACCAACCTCAATGCCGATCCACTCACCTCGTTTGGAGCAAAGAGCCGCTCAAAGGCTGGTGTCAGCAGCTTCTGAGGTACAGTATTTATTAGTATATAGTATAAGTATATTATTATTAAATTACTTATTTGTTATTATATAACAAATACATATATTATATTCTTATATATATAATATTATATATAAATATTTAATTATTAAATTACTTATTTGTTATTATTATTTCTTTGTGTGTGTGTATAGGTTGTTCTCCCTGAGGCCTGGAAGCACTCCCTTCCAAAGGAACAACACGAGTGGATCGGCCGCTCCCTCTTCCGAAACCAGGGTGGAAGGGCATGCTGACAGACAACCTGCAGATGTGGTGGTACCCTCCCCAGCCACGTCTGCTGTATCATCAGCCTCCAGCATCGCCGGACGTGTTCTTCACCTGCCCGCTGTGTTTGTGGATGCCCTACAGGATGTGGTCCTTACAAGCTGCTCTGCAGCTCACCAGACTGTAGACGGGTCCGGTCAGCGACTGACTGCTTGTGGCTCTACAAGACAGTGAGGCGGGTGCTGAATTTACACGGCTGGTATTTTCTGGCGACTGAATACCTCGAGTGTCAGCGCTGCCATAAAAAACTGGCCGCTTGGTCCTACGAAATCCTGGACCAGCTGGATCCGGCTCACCGCAGGATGTTCCCAGCTATCCTCACTTACCGGTGAGTCATGAAAAAATTTAACTTTTTGTAGGACAAAATACATAGGCAGTTGCAGTTAACTACTACAGTGTTACACCATTAACTAGGCTGTAAGGGTAATCATGCAACTTAATTTACTTTTAAAATAATATTTACTTTTAAAAATGAATTACATTGGTACAGAAAACAAGCCTTATCTTTCTTTTGAAGTTTTTTCACAAGACACTGTGTTTGCCAGTCTAGGTTCGGTTCAGAAATGTGTGAACAAACCTTAATTGAACTAAACTTTAATTTCAAAGGTGTCAGAAAGACTCTTCATTGAACTAAGCTTTAACGTTCGAAGGTGTCAGAAAGACCCTTCATTGAACTAAGCTTTAACTTTCGAAGGTGTCAGAAAGACCTTTCATTGAACTAAGCTTTAACTTTCAAAGGTGTCCGTCTCAGAACAATAGTATTTAACACCTTGAGACACTTTCACCGTTAACCTTTTCAGGAGTTAACGACCCCCCCCCCCTGTTTTATTGTGTGTGGAAAACATCACATCTTTGCTCTTGAAAAAGAAAAACACTTTAGATTAACTTCAAAACACTTTGCCTTGGTTTGTCTGTTTATTGCAACAGGTTCTCTTGTGATATGCATGTGGCAAAGTTGATGAGGGAACGCACTCTCGGCAACAGCGCCACAATGCTATATCACAAACTATGTGAAGAGCATAGTGAGGAACTGGATGGGAGAGGACCCTGCAATACCTGTCTGTGTGTGACCGGTTTCAGAGCACCAGCACACGGCCTATCACACCTCCACCTCCAATGCCACCTGTACCCACTGCCCAGTGGCTCCTCTCTGTCCACGCAGAGGATGTCCGGTCCCGGTATAGTGAGCTAAAAGCCAGGGTCACCTCTGTGTTTGGGTCCATCCTTGAAAATGGACTCCACAAAAAAGGTATCATATTAATCACAGATTATCTTAAATAGATTTGATTCTTTGTATATGTTTGGAGCTCATTGAACTGTTTTGTTTTCCAATAACAGGTGGCCAAAAAACTGGCAGGAGCTGGAGCTGGGACCGCAGCCTGGGTCACCAATGTGGGCAACGAGCACGGACAGGTCTCATGTCTGTGCTCACCTCACATGAGGGTCAGGGACTGCTGCCCATGACCACGGGCCTGGTGAGAAGGTACCAGGCGGCTGGAGTCGCTCCCCCCACGCTCCTGTATGTGGACAGAGGACTGCTGCTCTTCAGTGGGAACATCCAGAGCAGCTGCCATGTTCAGCGGCTGGAGTGATCTGGTGGTTCGTCTGGATGTGTGGCACTTCATCGCGGCGCTTCGCTGCAGGTCTGCACACTGACAGCCACCCGCTCTACGGTCTGTTCATGGCAAAGCTCTCTGCCTGCATTTTCGTGTGGGATGAGGGAGATGTGGCCCTGCTGAGGGAGGCGAAAAGGAGGGAGCTGGAGCAAAAGCAGGGCATCAGAGCCTCACTGAGGAGCAGTTGACCGGCAGGCTCCACCTCCAAACAGCTGGCGCAGCACTGTCGTCGCTGCACACGTGGCCTGGAGGAGACAGAGCAGGCTGATCGGCCTGATGCTGGAGGCCTTCAGGGACGCCAGGGAAACCATGGGCATCCCCTTGGTGGACCAGGAGAGGATGGACGTCATCTGGGACACTCAAAGGCGCCATCTTTCCTGCATCCAGGACCCTCCTGGAGTGCAGCTGTATACACAGACAGGAAGTGTTAAAAAGGGAGGGCTCACACTTCCTGTGTACCGCTGTGCTCGGGGGGTCCACTTCCCTGGAGTCCTTCCACAACCACCTCAACCGCTTCATACCCGGTAAGATTACACACATCCACCTTGAGGTGTGTTTTTGTGAAAGTCTATGTTATTTGTAAATTTAAATTTAAATAAGTCTTAATGTTTCCTCTTTTTTTAAATCAGGGACAAGCGCTAACCTGGAAAATTTCCAGGCTTATCTGCTTGAGGGTTTTGAGCGGTTGGAACGAGGACCGGGCCGCTGCTGCTGTCACACATGCTCCCTTGTCGCTGCGCTGTTTACAGTGGCTCACTCCAGCACAGCCTCAATGAGCTCAGCCAGCGTCTTCTTGGCTGTAGTCTTGTGCAAGACTACTCAAGCCAGGAGAGTACACAGGTATGTGTCTATAAGGCCATGTTTTTTTTTTTTTTTTTGGTATCATCTCTTGTAATGCACTTCTTTTTAAGACTTTGTTTTCTGTTTAATTTTGTTTTGTCAGGTGAGCTCATTGGGGTGGAGTATCTGTGCTCGCAGCAGTCCTGGGAGTTCAGGGAGAACTTTGGGCGGGACCCAGATGTCCCAGACGGAATCCCAGCGGACTTGGGAGACATAGAGGATGAGGGATTTGGGGATGAGACAGAGGAGCAGGACCACACCGTCTCCCCTCTTTCTTTAGTCTCGACCAAGGAAGCTATATTGTTGTCTCGGGATTCAGAGTCACCCTCTCAGTCCTCCAGGACTTGCCACCAGAGCCCCAGGAAGATGTATGTATGCATACAAGAATCCTTTGTCATGCCATCACTTGGAGGACTTTTTCATCCAAACTAACTGAACTTCTTTGTTCTTGTCAGGTGTGCAGAGGACCAGATGGGACTCCTGGATTCGACAGGGTGGTGGACCTGGCCAGATACCTTGTTGAGCTGAGAGAAAAGCCTTGCGTCTCGGACAGGGAAGCCGCTGACATTGTTCGGCTGTGGGACAGACTGCCGGACAGTGACAGACAGGGTGTTTCCTATCCGCCGAGACATAAGGACAGACTTTTACAAGGCAGGTTCAAGGCGACCCACTCCAAAAACCTCCACCTGCCATGGAAAAAGAGAGCCTGAAGCGGTTAGTTAAAACATTTGCACACTTTTGAGCTGTAAAAATATAAATGACTATGCTTTTTATGCTTTATAATCCCCTAATTTATTTTACAGGTGTGTGCTGGGGCAGGGCTCGGGTCCTGCGCAGTGGCCTAAATATAAGTCGGATTGTAGAGGCAGTATGTCTAGGGAGCTCTGCTCCATTTCATCCAGCGGGGAAGGTGAAGTGGGGTGTTTCAATGAACCGCTGGCTGCCATTCTACACGACTACCAGGCCATTCGGAGACTGGTGGGAACTGCCCAGCACTGAGGGGACGGGACGAGGATTCAGTTGTTTGAGGTCAAATCAGCGGACGCTTTCTGTCTGGTAAGTAGTTTTATTGAATATTTTATATTTTATTGTTAAAAGTAATTTTACAATTCTCAGATTATGATCATCCTATTAATTGTGTTATCTCAAAAAGGTACCAACAACTACAGGAAGAAGCTGGAGGCAGATGTGCTGGCTCTGAGTGTTCCCTTGCCTCAGATCAGCATGGTGTCTCACACCCAGCCTTCCTCTAGCCAGGCAGATGACGTCAATGCCCTCTGCACCTGGGTCGTCACTGAAATCTTTCCCCTACGTCGCAAACCCTGATCTGTCAGGTCAGGCCACACGACGTGGGCAGCGACCTCCTCCCCCTGCATCAGCACCCGCGCTCTCTGCTCAAAGGCCAGCGTCTCACTCTGCTCCTCCCGCAGCATCCCTCTCTGCTCCACCCGCAGCATCCCTCTCTGCTCCTCCCGCAGCATCCCTCTCTGCTCCACCCGCAGCATCCCTCTCTGCTCCACCCGCAGCATCCCTCTCTGCTCCTCCCGCAGCATCCCTCTCTGCTCCACCGGCTGCTGCTGCCCTCTCTTCTCCAGGAGCATCAATGAGCAGAACAACTCTGTGGAGGAAGAGGAAAGCAGCAGAGGTTTTTGCTCAAGAGCAAGGGCTGCCCCGTCCCCAGCAACCTGCACGAAAACCATATGTGTGCACTCAATGTGGGCAGCCCAGAAAAAAAGAGGTTTGGGCACACCAGGGTGGGCAATTTTTAACTTCTGTGCCACAGCAGAGGGAAAGACATTAGGACAGTGGCTGCAAGAAAAAAAAGAATGAGGGAAATCCATCTTTGTAAATAGTTTTATTTGTAAATATTGCACATAAAAGAATTTTATATTATTCTATTACCATTTGTTTGTATTTAATAAAGATTGTGTACACTGACCAAAATGATTGTTCTTTATTTCAAAAGTTTTATCTGCCTACATAAAGGACATATAAAGTGTCCTAAATAATTATTACTTAATAATTAACTTTATGTCTGTTCTTTATTTGAGGACATTTGTTTGCCATCACAGAGTTCATGCAAACTGTCATTACAATATTTATTCTTTATTTTAGAACATTTAATGACTTCTTTAGTTTGAGAGCATGTATTTGCCCTCTTAAAGTTTACATCAATAGATCAAAAGCTTATTCAGGTTTATCTGCATAAGGCCATGTTAATTGTCTTAAATGATGGTTCTTTATTTTAGAATGTTTATCTACCTTCATTAATACAATGTTTATATTTCCAAATGATTTTATTTTAGATCATTTATTTGCCGTCATGGCGGTTATTGTCTTGACCATTTATTTTATTTGTGTAGCTTTTTTAATATTCATTAGCATTCCAATGTTCCGGTTTTCTAAATAAATTATATACACTTTTTTTAAAATAAACTTTATTATAAAGGGTATAAACTAAAGTTTAATTAATATCAGTACACACTCAGTCTGTTCTTTGTGTATTATTAAATAGTTCACACTAGAAACAAAATATAAAAATTATAAAATATATAATTGTGAACAAATTACTAAACAAATATATAAATAAAACTGAAAAATAATAGCAGAAACCGTACAACAAAATGAAAGATAAAAGATTTTATTAAATAGTTCACACTAGAAAAACAAATGCTAAATGCAAATTTTAAAACACAGGAATTAACAGTGGAAACAGTACAACAAAATTAAAGATAATAGAAAAAAAATATACAATTATGAAATATATGGTAAGGTAAACATAATACAAATATAAAAAAAAATTTTATAAACAACAGTAACAAGTAAAAATAGTTTAAAGAAATATATAAAAAGAATATAAATGTAATTAAATACTAAATACAAATTACAAAAAAATAAACTAAACAAACAAACACTGCACTAAAATTAACATTAAATGTAAAAAAAAATCAGTGGCAATTATTTACGGGGGAGCAAGAGACCGCTGCTCTGCCAGCCAAAGTTCCACAGTCTTGCCCTCGTAACTGCTACAAAACGATTTGCCACCGTAGCGTGAGTGACCATAGTCCTTGGTTTTGGGCTGCTGACACAGAGAGCAAGTCAGCGGTTTGCATTTCTTTGGCCTTTTCTGAGGCAGGCCCTGTGCAATTTCTTCCTCTTTCTTTTTCTTCCTCAAGCAGTTGTCCGAGGCACGTTGTCATAGTTGTCTGCAGCTGCAATCCTCCTCTGATCAGAAAGCCATTGCGATACAGTCCTTCCAGCTGCAGTGGCACAGAAACTTTCCCCCTAAAGAAACTGTGTCCAAACTCCAGTCTCTTTGGCTGTCCACACAGTCTACAAGGATATCCTTTTGGATCTGCTCTCCGTGGAATGCCTTTTTGTTGCTTTAGGGCCTTTTTGTCCTCTTCGGCCTCTCTTTTTCCGTCTCCAGGCTGTGGCCCTTGGTACCCTCTTAAGGGCTGCAGCAGATACAGCCGATGGAGGAGGGAGCACAGCCAGTGATGCGCATGTCGGAACTGTTTAAGGCAAAAATACATAGATTATTACATTAGACATTTGTTGCTTCTTACGTGAATTTATTATTTTACATGCTTTC